>NW_019525660.1:1884470-1914779 GCF_002814215.2 Seriola lalandi dorsalis | reverse complement strand
CCCCCCCCCCCCCCCCAAAACAGAAGGCTGACCTTTTGCATGAATATCTGAGCCACAAAGGTCTGCTCTCAGGGCAAAGCACAATCAGCTTGATGTTGATGTGAATGTATGAAGACAAATACGTTAATGGGCACATTCATACATTTACAATTTATGTTTGGGTTAAATATAAGCTAGAAACAAGAACAGCCTAAGGTCAAATTTTAGATAGAAGTGGTCCAAATCAATGATGAATGAGGGAGCATTTGCCTCTCTGAGTTTGTGACAGCAGATGGATATTAGCTTTTTATGGACTAGGCTTTTTTTTGAGTAAGAAGTGGGGTGAAGGTAATTACTGAAATTGGAAATGTAAATTGGAGTAGACTCACAGCAGAGGGGCAGAGATTTGTTAGATAAAAGTCACAAGCATACACATTGTAAAATGATGTAATTACCTAGTACTGAGCAATGGAAGACTTCAAAGTAAAATGCCTGTTTCCCTCCACAAAACAAAGATAATTTAAAGATTTCTGCTTATAAAGAAGAACTGTGGACGTTTCAAGTTTAATGTCTATAATAACAAAGTTTGTGTTATGAGCAGCACACTCCCTCTCTGACTGGTGGCATGTCATCTCCTGATACTTTAATTTCAGGTTTATACACCAGTGACTGTTTGGTCATGCAGCTTGAGTATGGGGTCTATAAATATTAGCACAAACATAATAGAGGTTAAATGAAACTTGGTGAAACCCCAAGTGTATGTAATGAGGTCAGGTGAGCACAGCATCAAAGCATATTAAATCCATATTTTGGTGCACTGAAACACTGTCAGGGCTGCAAAATGTAATCTTAAGAAAACACACCTGGTGAGTCATTTCTGCACTGGATGACAACAAGCCTGACAGTTGCTGGATTTCAAGCTAGCTAAGTAAAAGTTTCTGTTTAATGTTTTCTCATTTTTAGTTGTATAGGTGCATACAAATACTGATTAGAACATAAAGTGTCTCTACAATTTTTTGTCTTCTAGCAAAGAGATACAAGCTTGTATGCACAAACAGATGGCAGCGTCCCAGGCGATGCGCTGCAGAAGTACTGCAGCTTGTCCGCAACCTGTTTAGTGGCATCTCTATAGGGAGACAAATTAGCATGTGTCATGTAATATTCTTCATGTGGTGCTGTGGCACGTTTATTGTGTTTAGTATGTAACTCAATTGCCCATTTAAAAATTTTAAATACAATGCGTTGCCCCAAAGGAATTCAATGGATTTATTATTGCAGCATTATTCTGAATTCTTTAAGTTTTAGTCTTTCATTTACTCTGCACAGTGGCCTCATGGCATCTTTTGTCTCTGCTACTAGGTGCTCTATCTGAAATTACACAAACCAAACAATCTCAAAAAAGCAAAAGACAAATGTTGATAAAATCTCAGCTGAATATATTTTTACAGCTGAGTTATCATTATGAGATTTTAAATCTCAAATATCAGGGTGCCTCCATGGCTGGTTAAGACCGGGGTTAAGATGCCAACCTTGAACATCTCTTGTTCAAATTGGGCCATGCCAAATCTATCTACTATTGCTATCAAATAAAAGGCTTAAAATGCTATTCTGGCAACCCCAAAAAGACACCATTTGACAAAACTAACTTAACTCAAGTTCACTTTCTTGCTTGTTCTGGCTCTTTTGGCTGTATTACATGGTCTTCATCAGCAGATGTAATTTGATAAAATTCCAAAGACCTGTAGATGTTCATTCTTGGAAACAGCATGAAGACGAGGCGATATGGACAAAAGCTCCAGAAAATGTAAATAAGTGGACCTTGAGTTGAGATTGCTTTAATTGCTGTTTGTAGGGTCAATAATAAACTGCCAGCTAAAACTCAACTGACAAAGTGGCCACACAGATATCGTATCAGCAAATAGAAACAGTAGCACAGAAATGCCAAAAATATGTTTAAGGTCATCTTAATCACTCCCTCATTTCCTGTCCTTGCTCCACCATCGCCATCAAATAAAAGCAACGAATGCCCCAAACAATAATTTAAAAATATCCCATCTGTCACACTATTCCGCCAACCTCAAAAAGAAAGCCGTCTGTACAAAAACAAATGTCTAAAGGGTTCAATGTAAAGAGCTGTCACTGTGTGAATAAAAAGCCTGCCTATGTGATTTGGCTGTCAACTGGAAGTGTCGTCTTTTTTCTTCAGTCAAAGTCTACATTGCTTTCCATTATTCATTTCATAACATTACATAATTTTGCTGCCAGACTGAACTTAAACATTTCAAAGAAAATCTACAGAATTACTTCAAAGCTCAACTTCAGTACCAACAATGGAAGCCTCCATTCTTTGAGATGTGTATTTCAATTTTCACACAGTTTATGGTTTAGTTTATTAGAAGCTTTGAATTGTTGCAATCAACTCGTCACTGTTGTACTTGTCAGCCAGAACTATTGTTTGTTGCTGATGATTAATTGGCCAACATTTCCTCTGACTTTGAGAGTTCAAATTACTTTTTAATCATGTTGGCTGCAGTTTGACTGTGGGTTAGTAAAGTGTGTCAGTCCTGTATAGTCCTGTGTGGTCGCAGGTCCAGGTCAGATATTTTAAGTGATTTGGCAGCTGCCCTTGTCATTATGTAAACCAACCAAGGTCTATTTGGCTTGTTTGTAAATTCCACTATTCCCATAATCATTACATCAAGGAAGAGTTCAAAGTTCCTGTTTGTGGTCTAATGCTGAAAATAAACTATGTACATATTGAAGCAGCTGAACTTATGTATTCTTTCTATGCAGATTGAAACATTCATGGAGGAAAGTCTTTTTACACCACTGTAGCACCACAATAAGAGCAATCACTCTGGGATTTTTCTGCAGTCATAACAGTTTCAGAGTTGAGGACATTTGTGAGTAAAAGGCTTCAAAGATTCAAAAGAATCAAAGACCAAATATTTAGTTTTCAATTTGATAATTGTTTCTGTGTTTATCATACAAGCAGAGAAACACAGTCTAAACACAGACCAACATTTTGTCAACAGTTTGAAACTGAATAATGAGAATAAAGAGTTGCCAAATGAAACAAATTCTGGGGATTTTGAGGATTACGTGCAATTTGTACGGACTACTTTCCTTTCATCATGGTGATCAGAAGAGCTGAGACTCTTGAGCTTCATTTTGGAGGATTTTTTCCTTCATTACTGTGACAAATGATGGTCATACCTTTAGGAGCATTAGTTGGCCTCAAGAGGAACTTTGACAGCACAGTAAAAAGAAGAGTATTAAGAAGGACAAAACAGTCTCTTTTGGACCAGTTTGATGACAGTCAATTACTTGCAATTATTCTGCAAATGATATAATTAATAAGTGGCATTTGATATCCTGTGAAATAAACAACATGTCATAAATTCTTTCAAGCTCACATTATAGAAGTTTTCATGTGCAGCGTTATTTATGTCAGGATATTGCAGCAAACAATCACAAAGCTTTGAACCATGACATTGTGCATTGCAGGTTTATTCTATGGCTCAGTTTAGTCTTTAGATCCCTTTTGGAGAGATGTCATATTCCTAAAAAAAACAACCAGCAATTATTCCTGTGCTGTAAAAGTTTATAGTCTAACACGTCCTTAATCACAGACACAAGCGGTGCAGCTCGTAAAAGCACAGTGTGCCCTCCTGTGCATAAAAGGAGCTGTTTTATATCAGCATAGCACAGTAAACAGACATAATCATACCAACACAATATTTATAAAAGGCCTGATTTAAAGCCCCAACCATTCATCTGGGACATGCCCTGATGTAAACGCAAATGACGGTCCAGCACAGATATATATCAGCTAATGAAGACACGGGGGCATCAGGGTTATTATTCACACGGCTACTGGTAGTCTCTCTGCAGCGAGAGCCTGCTCCCACTGTGGAGAAAATGACTCCCTCCTGTTTGTGTAGCCACATAACCACATCTATCTAAAACACTGCCATATCAAATGATCTATCATCCCTTTATCTTCCAAGTGAGGAAAAGGCTTCCTCAGCTGAGAGCACTGAATTGCTCCAGTTACCTGGCTGCTCTTCGGCCTGTTTCGCCCTCTCGCTGGGTGTTTTGTGATTTCAGGTGTCATCGTTGTATAACAGATGAGTACGAAGGCAGCTCACTTTGGGTACTTATGCTTTTCATCTTGTTCATTCACATATACAAATAGTTATGATCACTTCTGTAAGCTGGTGGATATATCCATAAGTCCTTGTAATGAAATCATTATGTTTGATTGATTTTGTCCAAATAATTTTTCCTTGTAAAGCTATTAAAGGTCTATGCCCATTCCTAGGGCTGGGGGTTTGCCAATTTATTAGGTACACCTCACTAAACCTAATGCAGATTCAAGAAAAACACAACATTATACACATGGACTTTACTGGGGCGGGCCACCCAAGTATACTTGCCGACTTATTTTGAAATTTTATGTGTATGTTTTTTAATCCGTCAGAATGACGCCATCCAAGAACAATTAACTATCTACTCGCTCTCCTGTATGTTCTGCTAACGTGCAAAGACAAACAGAAAGGCATGGTACGTATTACCTGCTGGCACAGGTAATGAAACAGCTGAGGGGGAGAGGCAGAAATAGCAGGTCCCAGTGAGATAGAGACAGCAGGCCGCAGTTTTGTAAAACTACTATATCCAAGGTCAATTAACGTTCATACTAAACTTTAGAGTTACAATGATTAGTAGATAAATTGCTTTGTCAGAAAATTAATCATCAACTATTTTGTTAATCGATTCATAGTTTCAGCCATTTTTCCACTTGGAGAAATTGTAAATGGCATTTTTCACACTTTTTCTTTAATATTTGACAGATTAAAATTGATCAATAAGGAAAATAATAGGAAAATAATGAAAAATGCTGCTTTTTCCTCTGTTTTGTATGAAGGTACAGTAAATTGAATATATTTGGTTTTTGGACTGATGTTAAAAATGTCCCCAGGGTAACTCACTGTATTCTGATCTGCCCATTGGCCACAGAGTGTGGCACTAATCAAAAGGCAGATGCCATTTTATACCCTCTGCCAAATGATTTCACCTCTCATTGACACGACTGCTGGTTTGAAAGCTGTAAACAGATTCCTCAGGTGCAGCACATGTTGAAGTTGGAGTAGTTACAGTGTTTGCCCAGACATGCTAAAACTTGCACACAACCCACTATTTTGTTGTCGTTTTGCTCAGGAGTGGCGATTAGAAATCTGGAAATACATTTCTCCGTCCTGTTTTTCTGTGTGTAGTTATACTCAGAATCAGTCTGTAATACTCTGAAAATGACTGGTTACTGATTTGCCAAATGTTTTGGAAGAACAACAGATTGAATGGTCAAAAGAGGAATGATGAATGAAGATAATGGCAATAGCGATGATGATGATGATGATAATAACAGTGAGGGTGATGATGAGAGTAATTACTGAATGTGGCAGCAGATGAGAAGAGAAGACAGTTCAGAGTGAGCTGTCAGCAAAATTGAGCAAAGCTGATTTGATGCCCGTGGACAAGCCCTCAGCAGGAGGATCCAAACTGAAAGCCCCGCGTTGCTGCCTCTCACATAAAAACGGGAGTGAGAAGAAAGGGACAATAGCTCAGAAAATGAGTGGATTGAGGAAGAGATCACAAAGACTAAGAGTTTGAAGAAGAGATAAGAAAAATGATGACAAAAACACTGAAAAACTGAGCCACTCAGCCGCACACCACTGTGAGAACCACTGCTCCGCCAAAATCCTCCCTTTTGATCCTATTCCACATATATCATCTGTCTATGAAACGATACTCATCAGGCGTCCCCCCTCCCTTGAGAAAACTTCTCCCCAAATCCCTGGGTGCTGGGGTGAAGGCTTGCACACCCCCCTCTGTCTGAGCTGTGATTATTTGGTTGGGGCTCTGCCACATCAAACCCTGGCCTGCCAAAGATTCCCCAGAGGAGAAAGCAGAGAGAGAGAAAGCGAGAGCTGCACCACCACCCACCTGTGCAGGGCAAAGATAGGAACGAACCAAATGGCACCCCACTGGATACAATCTGCTAGTGGACACCCCTCAAAAGACGCCATCACAGGGTGATTTTTTTTTTTTTTTTTTTTTTTTTTTTTTATTCCTTAAAAACTGCAGTGAGTCGACCCCAAACTGAGAAAAGAAGGTCCTTTCTCCAGTCCAATTCTACGTCTGCAGTCTGCTCTAATCTCTCAGACGAGGTGACCGGCCTCACCGTATAGGGGACATACAGGCAGTTTGAAGAACAGCAGTTGTCGTGCTCTGTGTGTGTCGGGCCTGATGAGGTATGAACAAGGTCCTGAGTATTGCAAGATCAGGAGTTTTTACAGAATCGGCTTAAAGGTTCTTCAGGAGGTCTCAGGTTTACCTGCTATCTCTCATGTCTACACACTCTTATACACTTCAAGACCTAATGTACCCTGCAGTATAATCTGAGAAACTGAGAAGCAATGTGTTTCAAGAAACAAACAAACAAACAAACATTATTTAAAACAGACCTGAAACAATTAGGTGATAAATGATTAATCACTGGAGTCATTTTTCAAACAAAAATGCCACATATTTGCCTGTTCCAGCTTTTTTCACAGTGAAGATTTGCAGTTCTTCTCTGTTTAATATCATTGTCAATTGATTATCTTGGAGTTTTGGATTGTTGGTTGGACAAAACCAGACATCTGAAGATATCACCTTGGACTCTTGGAAACTGATAGGATCTTTTTTTTTTTTTTATTATTATTATTATTATTATTATTTGAGATTTTACAAACAAAATACCTAATCGATTAATCGAGAAAATAATAAGCAGACTAATCAAAAATGAAGATAATTTGTTAATTGCAGCATTCATTTAAATATCTAGGTTTATATTGTGACCTTGAAGAAAATGTGAATTTTTTTATATCTGCTCAATTTAGATTGTACTTGATTTGTATCTGCATTAACTGAGAAATAACAAAGAAGTGACTTTACACCACAAAATATTGTTTTCTTTCCTTTTTTTTTTTTTAAGTTGGAAGTTGAGTGACATTTTCTGTCGCTTTTCTTACACTGGAAAGTAAAAGTGAAATGATCTCACCCTACATTCACAGATTTTGTCACTTGTTAACAAAGGTGTTTTAAGGCTGAAATAAGCAAGTTGTTAATTTTAAGCAAAAACGAAAGAAACTTGATGGTGAATCGTGGGATCAACATGCAGTGTGATGAATATCATCATGTGAGAAGTTGTTAGCCCAGAGTTGTCATGTTTGAACTGGACTTTTCTCACACGTGCCAAGATGACAGTGCATTTCCAGAAAAAAAATTAATGAATAAATCAAAATAAATCCCTGAGCTGCAGTAAAATATTGTCTGTATATCTTTCAGGCGCATCTCAACAGTATTTACTTTGCAGTGTCTTGACAAATCATAAGAACAGTGAGATTTGTGTGAGAGTTGTCTGCGAGTCACTTATATTATCTTTTTGATATATCAGAATAAATCAATTTTGACATGGAAAAAATCTGACAGCACAGATGATGGATATATCAGCAGCATATTGTGGGCAAATGTTGATTCAGCCAAGGATCACAGGCAGTTATCTCATTCCTGCCAGTCATTCTTGTTGTCCAAAGCAATTCACTCTGTGGTAACAGTCTGTGTTTAACCTCGCCGGGTGATCGAACGCTTCTCATTCAGAGCACTTAAAACGGCCCTCTGGTGCAGGGCAGGATCAATACGGAGAGCATTACATCTAATCAAGCACTGATTACTTTCTCAACGTTGACTGCAATTGGCTGACATGTCATTTCGTTTTGCAAAGCATGTTTGGTTTCCATAGATTTAAATGATCACCCAACAGAAACTGACCTTTATTCCAAAAGCTCAATCACTTTTACTCAGACAAATGTCACAGCCCACAGCTACTCGTTTTCAGAAAATTAACACGATCAGTGAAGGGCTTTTGTTAGCCGCTTGTTCAGACTGTTTGAATCTTGTAACACCTGTGTGCTGAACAAAATCTCAGTCATGATTTTCTTTTCTGTTACAGCATTGCAATTCCACCGGGAACACTTTCTGTAATACTTACTTTGGGGGATTTGGTACTTTCTACATATAGGTCAACTGTGATTTAAGCTTTTTTATGCATCAGTCAAACAAACGTGTAACTAGCCCTTGTTCTGCATGGTGACAGACTTTTTCAGCTTTGTTTTCTTTTAATTTACTGACTGAGGACAGGGGAGGTGAAGAGTGTGTCAGGACATTCCTCTGTGTTGCAGTAATCACAAACGCTTCAGCTCAGGGCTCAGAATTTGTAGAGAAATTAACGACCAGGCTAGGACCAGTCCTAGCCTGGTCAGATGCGTACACGAACTGATGAAGCCTCTTGGATGAGAGGTGAAAAGTCTTCACAGACAAATAACCTAGTCCAGTTGTTTTCGATTTAAAAAAACTCATTTAGGAGAAATCAACGTGACCTATTCCAACTCAACGTTACATGACACCACTCTGTGTAATTAATGAGACGTCACACACCATCAGAGCCAGTCAGATGTCTCACACACACACACTGACACACCAACATACATCATGCAGGCATGCGTTATGGGACATTACATCATAGTTTTGACAATGAGCAAAGAAAGAGACAAAAATTTGCATTATTCCCTCACAATGGTGTCCTGGTTTCAGTCCCATCTTGGCACTGATTAGAAACGATTCTAACATTATTCAAGCTTCTGATCATCTGTGTGGTCTCTCTGTTTCCTAAACCTCCCAGCCAGCCACTGTGTTGTTCTTGTACTGCCTGAGTTACCTCAGCAGTTGAGAATTAATGGTTCCTGGCTGCCTGCATACTATTATATTGACTGCTCTGCAAGACTTGGCTTCTACGGTACATCTGATCACCAGGAATGGGAAACGGGAGCAACACCACAGTTTATCCTCAGCATTATTGGTGCCAGATTCACTTTCTAGCTAATCATTACACTGTTTGTTGTCCTACAACCGTGTGCAATCAGAGAAACCTGATCAAAAGTAGCCTACCCGGGTTTCTAAAACCAGGATATAATGTTCACACATACAAACAAAGGTTTGATTTTGCTGGATTAACCAAAAGCAGAGTAAAAACAGTTTAGTTGTTTTTTCAGCAAAGTGATTAGTTGATGACATGAAACTAATCTGCCACATTTTAGATAATTTAAAACTGTATAAAATTATTAATTTTGAAAGCAAAAATTCAAAACATCCCTGGTTTCATCTTCACTTCAGAATTTGCTGCTTTTCTGTGTCATATAGGATATTTAACTGCACATTTTTAACTATTGAGTAGACTGAACAATCAATTTGCAGGAAACATCTTGTCTCGTCTTATGAAGGTGGCATTTTTATGATTTTCTGACATTTTATAGACCAAATAATTAATAATAATGAATTAAGAAAACTATCTGCAGACTGATGGTTACAGACCTAGTTATTTTATCTATTATCAGTTAGTAGTGCATCACTATATTTACCGATGGTGTGACTGTAAATGACATATGTGATAGAGAATTGCAGCCACATCATCCACCCATACCCAAAACCAAATAAACCAATAACCAAACAGTGCAAAACACTAAAGCTTTGTTTTCCATTTCTACACATTAATTTCAAATATATACTACACGAAAAATATATAGCTTTGGAAATTCTGGGATGCACTTTTAATGGAGCTCGACTAAACATTACCCCCTCTTCTTCCAGTGTTTGTGCAAAGTTTAGCTAAGCACATCCAACATCCATCCAAACTAAATTTCCTTCAATGTTGGAATACGACTTTCCTTCTGAACTATTGTGCATATACATGACAACTTGCGTGTCTCCCATAATGAGACACCAGACCTCAGCTGTTTGCTCAGAGCTATCACACCTTGTCAGTGAAAGCAATTTGTGTAAATGATACAATTTTAACCTGTCATCTTGATCTCACAGAGAACACTTATGCAGCACTGCACTGTATTCATTTTATTTGGAAATACTTTCTTCTGATTAGATTGTCTAGCTACATAATAACTTATAACGACTAATAGCTAATAATGATAATTTTCACCAAGGTCACTAATAGGTGGACTGCGGTCAGGACCTGGACCCAAGCGCTGTCCAATCCAGACCTATAACCTACTACTTATCGAGAATTATTAATATTAATAAGAGCTTTCTCAACTTTACAGCACTGGTCACATGATGCCTCTCAGCCAATCACTGCGACTCAAGTCAGTGAGCGAGATACACGAGATGGGAGAAATAACTTAGGAAAATTGGGGGGAAGGATATAAGCGGGAAAGAGAGAGAAAGAATTGTTTGAGCTGTTCAGTTGTTGAGTTGTGTTGAGAATGTTTATTATAAAAATGGTTGACACTGTTGAGATGTGAAATGGAGAAAAAAAAAAAAAAAAAAAAAAAAGGGAAACTTAAGCTACACTTTTTTGTAAAATTAAGCATGTTATCTAAAGATGCACATCTTTCTCAACACCTTTTAATTCTTATTAAGTTAGTATTTCATAATCCCTCCAGTTTGCTCCCCCACCTCTATGGACCTCTATGAATTTTAATTGAAATACCCCTGATCTCAGGTATTCATCACACTCTTTTCAGCACAAGGTATGAATTAAACCTCAAGGATTTTGAAAGAAATATGGTGTGGAGACATAAACAAGCCATTTTGAATTAACCTTGAGAAAATTCAATAAAGCCAACATTGCCATAAAAAATGCTATAACCTGTGTAAAGTTTGCTCTGTGTGCAGCTTTCCCTCACCTGTGCGTCAACCTTTCACAGTAACCTTTTGATCACTTTCCTGCAAATATTTTCTTTTCGACTAAATCCTTGCGATAAACTGCTGGTGCCGTGTTCTGAAGTGTAGCTTTTGGCAGTGGAGAGTTTGTTCTCTCTGCATCAGACTGAGAGACTGAGGATAATTTAAGGAAACAACTGTTTCCTGGCATGCTCCGACCCCAACTGGGCAGAGAGGTCCACTGATTTATTGCCAGCGCTGAGTTGACACTAGGAACATGGGCCGTCTGGCTCGCCTCCCACACCCCCGATAGGATTTAGTGTTTGTCAAAATGAGGCCCATGTTGCTCCAGTCATCTTTACCTGAGGTGCAATGAAAAAGCAAACAAGATCACTGATATCCTGAATATTTATCTAATACTCAAGTAAGGTATTTTGTTTTTCAAGTTTAACTGAAATTCACATTCAATTTTTTCTACGACATCAGTATCCTCAGTGTGTGTTTTTGACTTATGTACTTATTCGGTCATAACTGTAATTGCCATAAAAGACATTTAAATTTTATCTATTTTTCTGCAGTGATAGCACCCCCCTCATCAGTTTTCTCCAGAGGGTGAATTTTTGGCTCCACAACAGCGTAATTTCATTGGTGCTGTATCTGTGTAGGCAGTTGTTTTTGACCTTTGATTTGTTCCATCAGTGATTTGAACACTCCCTATGTTTTTCTTTGTTGTGACTGGAACCGCAGGGTAATGTGTGAGGTACTGAGGTTACAGGACCACTGACAGCTTTGACTTTTAACAGTCTGGTCACAACACATCTGGACTCATGAAAAAGACATTCCATAAAAGACAAAAGGACTTAACCCCCTCTTTCCTATATAGACCCGAGGCCCTGACGTCACATTCGAGCCTAGCCTCTTCTTCATTAGCTACTGTAACTAAGTTTGATCTCTCATTCAGCATTTCGTTCATCTGTTTTATGGAAAAAAACAAAGCATGCAAAGTTTACTCTCCATATTCTGAGACAAACCAGCCTCCACGACAGCACTCACTATTAGACATGAAACCCCAAGGTTTAACAACAACTGCCAATTTGGGTTGTTGTCACTATAACTTTGTTTCATCCAGATCTATAATATTCACCAACAGTCTCTTCTAAATTAAAGCTACCAACTTTTTAAGATGTAATCTCTGCTGTCTAAAAAGCAATCGAGCCTCTGTCTCTGGGGAAGACAAACCCTCAATTTCCCCATGGACTCACCCCTTTTTTCAATCCACAAATGACTTGGCTTACTGGAAAGTCATTTAGAGGCCAGTAAGAATAGAAATATGATATAAACAACATAATATTTTCTTTTAAATACAATACTTATCTAAACATATGAAGTGAACTGCGCCACATACTGTTCAGTGAGGTTCTTTCACAAGGTGGGGTTTTTAGTTATTAATGCTGTTACAAATGTCAGTGGGATTTTGAATGAGGTTTTCTTACTTCTGTCAGAGACCTATGAAATTCCGGTTTCACTTCAGCTCTCTATGTTTGACAAACATGATTCAGCACATGTTGAAATTAAAAATGAGAAACGATGTCTTGTGGGAGTCCCCACGGGCATTAGCATTTTGCTAGCCTCTCCTTTTCTGAGTTGAATACAAATTTAGCAGCACAATAAACTCTAATTGTAATAAAGTGCCCTTCAGTTACATGAAAGGGGCTTAAAATCAATTTCATTATAATTTTTATAAATGAAAAAAGGAAAATAAGGCTTAAATCTCTAACAGCTGATAGCCAATGCTATATGGGCTGGATTAAAAAGGAGTAAAAACATTATGTATCAGCGCTGGCAAGCTATACTGCATGACGGAAGTTGACAAGCAATGTCAGCCCTCAAATATCACTTAAAGAGACGCCCAGTGAGAGGCCTGACACCTGGAAACTGTTTCCACAAATATATCGAAAAAATATTTTTATCCTCTTACTGAAAATGGAAAAATATGCACAATAGCTGTGGTATTGGTGTAGTTTATATTTCCTTACACTAGGTCCGCAACTAATGATAATTTGGATTATCAATTAATCTGCCAATGATTTTCTCAATTAATCCATTAGTTTTTTGATCTATGACATGTCATACAGTGGCAGACTAAAGGTGAAGACTTCAAATATCTTTTTGTCCGATCAACAGTCCAGAACATTTAGTTTGCAATTGTTTAACCAGATAAACTGAAAATCCTTAGATTGGAGGAGTGGGGGGGGGGGGGGGGGAAATCAGTTTTTTATCAATTTTAGCTTTATAAATGACTCAGACAATTAATCACTTATCATAATAGTTGCTCACAAGGATAAGAATGTTATCCTAATCAACTAAACACTCAAACAAAGCAGCCATGTCATTTACATTGGTCCTGTTTAGGAGTCAGGCGTGAGCCCCGAGGTAGAAGAATGATATCACGAGGCCAGCATTCCTTAATTGAAACCATCGGATCCCAAAGCTATCCCATTACACCAGCCAGGTTGGGGCTGCCAGGTCAGAGTATAAGAAAGCTCCCATGCGTAATTTATGGCACTCAGATAATCCATACATATAAACTGTGAGGTTATGAAGCTGCAGACCCCCTACCCATCTGCAGCCAATTTGGCCCTTGCACAATCCACCTTAAATCACACAAAGCTCAGACCTTGCTGACTGGACTATAGAGGAGGCAGAGGAGTCCGTTTTCATTTGAATTCCCTTCACAGACCCCTCCTGGAAGATTTAAGTGAAAAAAAAGAAACCATGGGCATTAACTACCTGAACTAGTGATCTTCCTTAAAAGCCCACACCCTCTGCTTTTTCCTCCTGCAGCAGTAAATTGTAAAGGAATGTGGCCCCAGCACCAGATCAATAAAGCTTCTTTGCAATTTAACAAGAACAGATGTTAGCAATCCTACTAGGTATGCCCTGCTACATGTTAAGCGAGCTAACCATGAATGTTTGCATGTGTGTGTATGTACATGTTTCTAGAAAATAAAAAACCGTGGGGCTTATTCTTTACCCAGCCCCTTATCGCAGGCATTAAACATGTGATCCCCTCTATCTGTGAGATTATAGAAGCTTAATCACTGTGAAGATTAACCTTATCAGAAATCACATTTCTCCACACTGTTTCAATTATAAGGACAGGCTCGGTGCTGAGGACAGGGAGTGTGAGTAGGGTAGCACTGAAGATAGAAACAGATGATTGGTCTGAGTGAGCAGAGATGCCTGCTAGCTGTTTTCCAGCTATGTTATCATCTTTATCTGAAAACCATCTTTAAAGGAGAAACAACGCTCTGTTTGAGGACTGGGGAACTTTCATCTACATCTTTGTGTTGATTGTGTTGCGCTCCTGATCAAGGTCATTATTACTTTAAGAAAAAAAGAGTTTTGCAGTGTTATCCATGGTTGCTCTTTATATACACAGAAGTTTATATGATTATTCTTCTGCTACAAATCACCTTAACACTAGCTATGCTTGTTTACAATAATATGGTTTTACATTTAGCAAATACACCTGTTTCTTCTCCGTTGCATTTTGCCCACCTATGCCTGCAGTGTTGCCATGTGCATGATAATTATATTTGCACAACAATTTAGCTGTTTGTGCTGATAAGTCCTCCAAAATTAATTGCAAAATAGAACGACACGTAACCATCTTCTGACCTGACACCACTTTCGGCAGGATGACATCTTTTCCCAACAAACGTGCTCCTGATGTAACACTGCTACTGTTTGATTAACGCACAAAAATGATTTTGTTACGTACAGCAAAAACATACTGATAAGTCCCCCCCCCCCCAAAAAAAAGGTCAAATAAACTACAGATTTCTGAAGTGTAGCAACACATAAATGTTTTTTTTTTATATATATATAATTTTTCCAGTAAAAGGGTTAGGGTTAGGGTAACTATGACAAAATAAGTAAAACTCTGAGGTCCATTTTGTATGTTGCCCTCCTCAACTGTGGTAGCACCAAGTACAAAAAGCAGAACAGTGGCTGACCAATTTACACATAGCTGCTGATAACATTTGCAGGCCTGATAAGTGCCAAAAAAAAAAAAAAAAAAAAACTTAAGATATTTAGGGCTGAAAAAAATTACATTAAATGCAAAAAAGGCTGGCTATGTACCGACACTCCCCCAGAGACGCACAGAGACCATTTCAAAGCGTCATAAATATGTCAAAGTTCCACCAGATTCCCAGTCTTTCCAATCAAGACACAGATTCTGTCTGTAGCTTCTCATGGCTGTTAGCTCTGACTACCGGCTTTCCAGTCCTAGTCCAGTCACATCCATCCATCCGAATCTCCTCTCTACAAGGAGTCCTGGCTATACAACAACGTCATGCTACTTTTGCCTTTGTTCCTGACAGACAAATCTTAAATTCGGTCAGCTACTAGAGGTTCTTGTCAGATGAATGTAAACATAGGTTGTTTTAGGTATTTTACTGGAATGACAAATTCTGTCACTTTTCTTGTGAAGACAGACTCTGCATTACTGTGGTTTCGGTTCTGTTACAGTTCTCCAACAAACTACATGTGCTTCTGTAGTTGTGACTGTGCCACAGCTAGCTCATGAATGTTAACTAATTAAAAATTCATATGGTTACAAACAGTCTACAGATGCTTGTTGCATATGTTTATTTGTCTGTGGTTCTGTAAACTCATTCTACGCCGTAAGTGGGTTTTTTTTTGTTGTTGTTTTTTTACTTTATAATCAGTTTCATAATAATAATTTTGATGTCTGGCATCAAGTGACTCATGCGTTAAATAATACAACAATGATCAAGCCTAAGTGAAGTCAATTTTAATAAAGTTTATATCAAACTCCTTATGTAAAAATCCCCAAGCTGCAACAATTTATAAAATCTCATGTGACATTGACTATTAACACTACAAATCCAAAATCACAGGGAGCTTATGTAAAACATGAGGGCAGCTCTGAGATATCTGAAGAGGTTCCAAGAGGTAGACCAGTAATTCAATTACACCCAATGAAAAGCACACTGCATCCATCGCAGGGACTGTTGGATTCCCTCCAGCCATTCTTCTACACTTTATTAGATCCAGTTGCTGTAAATTAGATTTTGGAATTCTTTCTCAGTGGATTTGAATCGTCCACACTGGGAATGTTGAAAATTTCTATAAAGGGTCAGCAGGCATCCTTCCACCAATGACCTCACTGAGGGCAGGTTTGTGGTACGCAAGGATCAGAATTGGCATGCAAGTACTGTAGAGCAAATTTTAAACTTAGTGTGCAAACATTATCAAGTGAGGTGAGACTGAGGAATGGGCTCACTAAGCCTTGTCTGACAGCATTATCATGGCCATTGGTAACAGCGGAGGGCACTATGTAAACAGCTTTCTCCCAGATGGCGATAAATCCAGAGCCATTACAGGCAGGAGTGAGGTGTCAGTTTGCACTGGAACAGCAGGTTGCTATAGAGAAGCGCACATACACACACACACACACTCTCATATATGCATCCATATATGCACACGCTCTTTCACAGAAACGCATACACACTCTCTCAAACAGTATATACATAAAAACACACACACATACATTGTGTGACAGAACAAACAAAGTACAGATATCTGCCTCTGTTGCTAGGATACCAGTTCTTCTGGCTCCTAAGTAAATCAGTGTGACTGGTGGCACAGACGGCTGTGAAAAATTAACACAAGCTGTGGTAACAAAGTAAAAGTAACTTTCAACGTAATGAAAAAGGAAACCACATTCAGTTTGGTTCCAGTTTAAAGGATCGGTTCACAGTTTTTTAAGTCCGTTTTAAGACAGTCCGATGCCGCAATGAATATTGCTGTAATCATTCCTCTTGTTATACTGGCTATAACCTATCCCTTTCTAATGTGGTTTCAGTGTAAGAGATTGGCAACAACCTCCACAGTTCTCCTTTTGTTTAAATTTGGGCTGCAACCAAGTCATTTTCATCATCTATTAGTCTGCCAATTATTTTCTCAATTATTCATTTTGTTTATAAAATGTCCGAAAACAGTAAAATATGCCCAGTATGATTTCCTTTAACAGTCTATCAAAATAGTTCCCGATTACTTTTCTGTTAATCAATTAATCGTTGCAGCTCTATATTGGAAGCGCATGGCCAGTAATAAACAGAAGGAGTGATTACAACAAGCAAAACCTGTTTTAACATTCATGTGGGCACATGTCTACTGTCTCAGACAGACTTGAAGAACTTGAAACTATCTTTATTGGAGTAACAGCGACTGTCTGGAAAAAAAAAAAAAATGCAAACTGCACTGATACACTGAATTAATACACATCTGATGTGACCCTTGTTCTCCTCCACACCTCCATCGTCGGACTGTTATTGAGCAATTATGGCCATTGATTTTCTCTCTTCTCAGCAAACCTCTGTATGACAGCTGGCCTTTGTAAGTGGCCTCACTGGACTTCTAACATATGCCCTCTGTGGCCATGCTATTTGCTCGAAGATTTGACCAATTTAACACACTATTCTTGCCTCGTCGCCTCAAGGTGTATAGTAAGTCTCCCCTTGAAACAAGTATAACTGCTCATCCTGTGTGAGTTTTTATGCATCATATCATATTGTATTGGATATTTCTCTTCCTTCTTTGCTCCTACACTCACTTTTTTATTGTAACTTGGGCTGACTAATTTTGAAGATATTGGCGGTGCTGATATTATTGTTTATCCAAAAAATTTCAACCGACCTACATCCCATCACATCAAACGACAACACATGTCAAGATATAAATTATTCAAAGCAGCTTCACCTTCAGCCGTTCACAGGCTCCTTCAATCAAAATGCCATGCTGACAGATACATTTGACAATCCAAGGCTAAAATTCATCTCTGCACAATCTGCAGCTCTGCACAGAAACAGCTTTTTGTTTCATTCAAACAATTTCTTTTGAAACTGATAGCAAGCCAGGGAGGAAGAGTCTCTTCTCATCGCTTGTGCCACTTCATTGTTTTCCGGATGGTTCTGGTGGCATGTTACACACTTTGTCCTACATCTCCTCATGTAGATGCATTTCTGCACAAGCTGCACAACTTTGAACTGAACCTCTCACCATGGAAGTTTCTACCAAATGAGCTACTGAGGAAAATAAACAACAAGGAGGCACCTTGCAATTAACAGACAGAGACTCTAGCCGTTAGTACAAAGCAGCATGAAACAGCTTGATCCCATTAACATAAAGTGGAGGAGTTACAACAAAGCGAGACCAAAATACTGCTTCTTTCATTTGTGTGAATGTTTGAGTTGTCCTCTTGATCAGTAAAGAGAGGCACTCTGTTAATTTTATTTCTTTGTAGGCATTATTTGTCAAACATTACTTGTTGATTGTGACAGCTTAGGCATGACACTGATAATTATGTAATTACCATGAATTATGTTTTTAAGAAATGAAAGAATGGATGGAAATGACAGATTAAACATTCAAAATAAACTCGGAAAACATCTAAACCCAACAATCTACCTGATAAGCGGCAGCAGGCAAAGGCAGGTCAGCAACCCAGCAGCTCACTATGGAGGTAAATATTTTTTAAAACTCAAAGAATTTCAGGAGCAAGCAATCTTTACCTATAAAATGTTATGTAGTTTTGATAAGCATCAGATGACCATCAGCACACTATAAACATGAGGTTGGCAGTGAGTGTGGCAGACTGGAGCAGCAGTATACACAGAGCAGGAGCTCAACACTTTAGGTGCAATAATGATATGGCGAATAGTAAAGAAAGCTGTCACATAAACATGTTACCTGAACAGAAATATTTCTACAATGCTTAGCTGAAAATAAACCGTGTGGAGCCAATATGAGTAAACATCTTATGTGTGACAAAATGCAAGTTCAATTGATTAAATCTTAATGTTAATTAGAATCTAAAATAAGAATTAAAAATTTGAATTTTTCTAAATTCAATATTATGATATGGTATGTAAGCAAGTCTTACAGTGTGTCAGAAGGGTTGTCAGATTAGGGGGTCTTAGGCCCAATTGGACTTTTTTTTCTTTAAATAAGCAGATAAAAATCTATCTGGATGGACTATCATAGTTTGGACTACTTTTTGTGTCATTAGTAGGTTTCCACCTTGGAAAGGTTAGACTATTTTACTGAGATTTTCAGACACTGAGGCACAGAGGGATAGACATGAGGCAAACATGCTGTGTCAGGTGAAAGGGACAGGTGCATGCAGGAGTTCTAAAAACGATGGGAGGTTAGTTATTGTGGTTTGGTCTGCTTATCAGCATGATCAGCAGTTGTAGCAGCAGCAGTATCAGTGATATACAGCTTATAGAGGCAAGTAAGGTAGGCTACCCGACTGCCACAATTTGCATCAAAAAATCAGAGTCACGACTCAGTCAAATCTGAACGCACATACATGATGGATATGTTATTAGATTCAGTGTGAGGATGTTAATATCTCTGATGTCCATCACAAACAAACATCTATAAATCCATTCATACAATCCAATCATGCAGAAGTCTTAAAATTCCTTATAACTGCAGAACTTTTTCTTCAGTATCAAAGTAACTCATTGATACACTGCAAACAGGAACTATTTAGCCAATTCAGCATACTTAACTTTCTACAATGTAAACAAATGTAGGCTTACTTCCTGTTTCTTCTAAAAGTTTACATCCGTTTATAAAGGGAAGACTTAATGTTTACTGTCAAAAGTAGAAAAAACAGCAACATTTAATTATGCTGACATGTAAGCTCATACTCTATGTACAAAAAAAAAAACACCTCTTCTGCCACTTTTACAACCACTGGGCAGGTTCTAGGCTCTTACAGGCTTTTGTGTCATTCTAATGTGGCAACAGTGGCTGTAATAAGACATTCTGAGAGCTGAGTTTGCAAACAGCCAGAATAAACTCAAAACAATGCAACAACCAAGAGAAAATAGGCAACTAAAGCAATTCAGCCCATCACACACACTCACGCTACTCAAACATGAGAATTCAGATCTCACCACCATGCAAATCAAAAACGTAAAAAGCAAAAAAGCATCATATGCAGCTACTAGAAAACAACAACAATGAGTCCAACCACGACAAGACAGTAAATCGCAGTTAAAACCAAAGAAAACAATGAACACGGTTTAACATCAGCAGCAGAGGCGCGGACGTTAGCAGCTAGCAGCTAGCAGCCAACAACCGGAAGCAGATTTGCGCCAAAACAATAAACAGCTACTATGCAGCGGTACAAGCAGCAAAGTTTTCTTACCTGTGTGAGGTGAAGCTCTGGTCATCTCTGGAGTATGCTGTCAGACATTGGAAAGTCGGTGTAGCTCCAAAAACAGGCTAATTTCCTCCGTGAAGTCGTACAGAAACAACATATCGGCAGGTGAGCTTGATTTGAGATGCTCATTAGCTGTGGTGGCACCTGTAGTAGATCAACAAAGTGCGCATGACTTCGGCAATTTAAATACACCAACCTAATGGTGGCGGCCATTAATGGCGCAGTAGAGTGCGTTCACCAAACAAACCTGAGGCCTGTAGTACGAAGCAAGATTTGAGGTTAGCTAGGTAACTTCAGGTTTAATCCTGGGTTTTCAATCCTACGACGGTGGTTCACTTCTTAACGGTCACCATGGTAACTTGTGCTGAACTCATAGACTGATCTAATTTGAGAGAATCTGTTCAACACCTGTCAACGGCCCATCTACTGACCAATCAGATACCTGGAAAAACTGAGTCATCGTTCCTACAGGATCCTGACAGGAACAAAAGAGTTTATAATAATGTGACAAATACTAAAGAGCAGCAGATATTTTTTATAGATAAGTCGAATGATTTCTCTGCTTGAGGCTTTCCATGTGTCCACTCTGGTTTTAAATCAGCTTCTAATGAAGGGTTTAGAGTTTATCACACCAAATAACTACATGATAACTATTGTAGCATCATTTTAATTGAACAAAGATTATTTAATCGTGCCAGCATTCCTGAAAGTGTTGATGTTGATTTTCTCTATTCTTCCACCTCATAATATTATGAGGAGACTTCGCAACAAAGACTGGAAATAAAAACTAAACCCTCTGATGTCTTTTATTAGAAAAATTATCCACACACTGTTAAATCTTTCCCGTTATTATAAATGAGCACTTCAGTCAGATTGATCTAATCAAATGTTAACTACTTTTCTTCTCTTGTCTCCTCTCTGCTTTGGCAGCAGCAACAGTCTAACATTTTTTTAACTTTTTTTTTATCTGCATCACATATTCACGATAGTTTGTTCATCATCAGACAAAAGAGCAGAAATACTCACTCAACAAGAGTAATAATAATTCCTACGGCATATACTAAGAGTGACTTTAATAATTGGAAATCATCTCTAGTGTTCACTATAACCAAAATTACCTGCAGGTATGAGCGTTTCTTCTTATATCATATCAAATACTTCACTCATGGTTCTGACGATGTTGCTTGATTGCTTATTGATAACCAGTTTTGTAGTACAGGTTATCCAGGATGGCCAGTGTTAGGCCCAGTGAAGCCAGATAATGAAGAGATATCCTGGGTATGTTGAACTTGCTTCGTAGTGCAGGCCTCGGGTCCAGGTCAAAAACAACTTTTTGTGCAGTTTTCTAGCGAGACCTGATTTGTTGTTGTCTGTATGCGGTGAAATCAGAATTGTTTTGCTTTCATAGATGAAACAAACGTTTCACAAATCTGAAAGTGGGTCTCAGACAGCTTTAAGGTGGTAACTATGATATGTTCAGTATTGTCATTTTAAGTTACTGTAACTCTGAATGTATTTGAATTGTAAGATGCAAAAAGCTGATTGCAGCACCATGCCTAAAATGATAAGTCTCAAGATCTATTTATGTATGTATGTATTTATTTATTTATTCAGAAGGCCTATTTTTTGTCCCACAACCCGCGTATAGTTCATGGTTAATGCTGTCATGTTTAGTTATACAAGACATCCCCTATCACTTTCATGATAGATAAATATAGTAAGTAACACATTTTATGTTTAGGCTAACAGCCTTTTCAGGAAAGACATTGTGAGCTGACTCAGCAGGTTAAACACAGGTGTAAATAATATTGATTAATGATGGCTGAATTCCATTCAGCTGTTTTGGTTTCAGCGTCCTGGTTTTGTTCATGCTGGCTCACTTTCACGCTGTCATGCCATACTGGGACACTTAAATGCTGCAGAAGGGAGCCATGGTTCATGTTATTACCTGTGTGTTCCCTACTATCTAAAGTCAAAAAGTCTGCTGTGAAAAACACCTCTTGTTGTTTCACGTGTTCTTGGATGACCTTCATGTTTCTCCTCAGAGGTAAATATGATTTGATTGTATGTGGCAGCTGATGGAGTTCAGTGAAGTTGTGTTATATTGTGAGAAAGTATCAGATATAAGTACCTGAGATGGCTGGCAGTGGGAAAACCCACACAGGTATTTTTAAGATTATTAAAAATACCTGTTATTATTATTTTAAGATAATTATTTTTAAGAGGCCCCACACCACCATGGATTTGGAGGTCTATGTGTTTGCAGCAGATCAGCCCTCTTTATGTAATATCAGGGAAGCTAACATGCTGTAATGGTATATAACGATGATAGTTATACCCAGCAGATGTTAACTTTGGAAATAAGCTATGTTAACTCGTCTGTCATGCTTCCGTTTTATGCATAATATTTCTGTGTATTGTTTTATTTTATTACATCTTTGGTGATTTTTATTTACTTTTGCAAGGTTTGTGTGAGTCAGTGGATCTCCGGAGAAAGATTAAGGAGGCCCTGCACTGAATGAAGACCACCTGATGTCACCTGAGCCAGATCCATTCAATCCCCCTTTCCCCAGGTTAAGAATTAACCTCTAAGGTCATTTACATTGTTTTATTTCAGACTGGCACTTGTTCAGGTTTTGTAAAATATTTCCCTACAAGAAGTTGCAGTTCAGCAAATCGGGAGGAAAAGGCTGTAGACAGGTGCATTAATGTTGATCATTTGGGTTTATTGGTTCTGGATAAAAGCAGCCTGCTCAGTTTCAACAGGAGCTGAGCCTCATGCCATGTTCCACCCCACTGAACAGAAGGTATTGCATTTACAGTATTACACACGGGGACTTTTCTCTCAATATCAAACAAATCAGGTATAAAATGAAACAAATATCAGTCAGTACTCAGAGTATTCTCCACGGTGTCATATTCAATTTGAAAGTAGCCAGCTTGAAGTGTTAATAATATAGTTTTTCAGAGAGACTGTGTTGCTACTTTTGATCTTGGTGGAACTCATTTATGTAAATAATAAAGCTTGAAAAGGAGAAATAATGAGCTGAAAAAACATAATCATATGTTGTTTGCATTTTTCCTGCAGAGACAGGTTTTTACAACCAACCGTCTTTTACCTGAACATCCTACTTTTGCAACTGCTCTGGTTAAACCTGACAGGTCAGTTCATGCTTTCAAGTATTTACACTGAAAATGAAACATCTGTAAACACATTTCCAGATGTGTCTCTACCTGTAAAAAACATCCAAGAGTATCTGCAGTCCTTTTGAGTGGACCATCACTTGTTTCCTTCCAACATTTTGTTAGAGCCATTGTCAGTTTTCCAAAATGTAGATTATTAAGTTTTATAGCAAAGCACTTCAGATATTTTCTTGCTAAAAAAAAAAACACAAGGTCTCCAAATTCAAGTGTTTTATTGCAGCAGGTACAAAGTCATCCTGACACCTTTAATTGTGACAGTACATTCTTGCAGTTCAGAGAATTTTATTTTTAATGAACACATAACAGGCTCAATATAGATAACTCGATATGAAATGAAAATTTCTTTCACTGCTTGCAGGATCACCAAATTCCCAGATGTAAGACCTTCTACTTAATTTCCTTTTTTATGATTGGGGAGAGTTTTAAAATGCACTCAAGTGGAGTTTCCAAAACATTTTTCACACCAAATAGCCACTAATCCCTCTTTTCATATGTTTGAAAACTTACTTTTAAATAGAAAACGCTGGCTGATTCAGACCTCATAGTAAACCTTGGCCTGTCTTTCAGAGGAGGGTGGGGAAGCATAAGCACCAGCGAAAAATGAGAGAAGATGAAAAACATTTTTTTTTTTTTTTCAAAAAAGCCACAAACACAAGCACCACTCACATTCACACACATAAACACATCCAAGCATCCAGTTCCTTTTCAGAGCAGGAGATAAAGGTAACGGCTGGTTGCAGTGTAGTAAAATATTTCAACTGCAGCTGTGTCAGAAGTTTTTCCACTAATCTCCTGAGTTGAAGTTCTTTGAGTGGGAAACTAAATATCTGTGTCTGAGGCCTGTCACACAGCGCCGCATCACAGGATGATCAAAACCCCCTTCGGCAAGCTTTTGCATTGTCTGAGAGAAGGGCCTCTTTTGAGAAACGAGGGATGAGGAGAAAAGGGGTTGGCTGGTGGCGGCTGTGGAGGAAGAGGAGTAAAAAGAGTTGGAAGCGAGGTTAATCCCACACTGTCATTATCCTCACTTCTTAGCCACAGTCTGCGAGCTTCCCCAGTAATGAAGGCCATTTCCAAGGATTTGCACCTGGTACAGACGCCAAATTCTGCAGTAATTACCAATACAGACAGATTCCTCTTACCTTTAGCCTTTACCCTGCATTATAAATAATAATCCCTAGTCGTTCTGCATATACAGAACCTCAGCGTCTGACAGCTAATGATACTGTTACAGTACAACCTGCCTTTGTGCATAAATGTCAACAAACAAAGAGGCTTATTTGTTTTAACTCATTTCGTGATCTATTTGTTTAATTGGTAATGATTTGCCAACAGAGATAAAACAGTAATGCGGATACTGTATTATCCAGTGAATAAACTTGAGTGAAGACATTAAGGTAAACCTGATCTACTAAGATCTTTGCATTAAAGCTTTTATGTCTTCTCCTACCTCATTTAAAAACACGCACGACAGGTGAAGTGAAAGGACAAAAGCCATGTTTATACTAAATGATTGTAAGATAACAAACTAAATTTATAGTTTTTATTTATGTTGATCATGACAGGAAAGTCTCCCCTATCTACAGTAAGGCTTTTGTCACTACCACCATCACTGTAATGATAAAGATTAGTATAATGATAATAATGATGATGTAAGAATTAAAGGTATAATATGCAACTTTTCTGCAAACCAAACCTATGTTATACAGTTTGTTGAGTTGTGTTCCAACATTATTCCAAATGTTTCCAGCTGTTTTCAAACCAGGAGAAATCTGTAATGTTAATCAAGGTTACAGTCCGTTTCATTTGGTCATCTGTCAATGATGTCATATCCCCTTTGCACATGGTCAAAGTTGACTTCTTGAAACTGAAACTGCTTTATTCAATGTTTATACCCGATTTGATCACTGGATCTGTGTCTTTTGGAGAGGAGGAGACCTCTGCGGATAATTCGGCTCCTGGTAAAAACCTCACCTAAACAGGAGAGTGCAATAATGGCAATGGTGGTCAAGACAACAACTCCCATGATCCCACAGTCTTTTGTCATTGTTTTGATTGACAGACCCCTAGATTACATACGTATTGTGCATTTCAATTTATGAAATTGTAACATCAAGAACAACAACAGCAACACCAAATAAATAAATAAATAGGACAAAACATAAATAAAATAAACAATAACAAAGTTAATAAAGATGAAGAAAAGAGGAATTTTGTTGTAGCTGCCCAACCCTGCCTGTTCAGGAGCTCCCGGTTGGTGCCACATCCCCACTTTGCAGCCGGGGCTGGGATGGTCATGCTGCTTCCCTCTAACCTCCTAACCTAAACCTTATTCTAAAACCAACCTTAAAACCACGTCTTAACCCTCAAACAGCCCTTTGAAGGTTTTGTCAAGAAAGTAGGGACCAGCCAAAATGTCCTCAGTTTTCCAGAAATGTCCTCACTCTGTTAGGAAAATATTTTTTTTATTGGTCCTCACTATGTAGCATTTACAAGTGTGTACACACACACACACACGTACACAGAGTGTCAATACACCCAACAGCAAATATCACTTTGCTTCCTTGTTCCCTGGCTAGACTCTCATTCATTCTGGTGTCCTGCATTTACTGTTTTGTTTTCCTAGTGTTGTCCTGTCAATGTCTTGCAATGAAATAAAAAAAGAAATAAAATACAGCAACACTCTCGTTGGAAAAGGCTTAGAAAGAAACTGTCAGAGTTAACTGCATGTTAGCTGCACCCTGCGGTCGTCTGCATGTGTCCATGTGTGAGCCCAGATGAGTCATGATGAAACACTCCTGCTTCTCATGTAGCACCAGCGTTACTCTCCCACAACTTAACGTCACTGAGCACGCCTGGGCACGACCCCCCCCCCCCCCCCCCCCCCCCTTTTTTTTTTTTCCCCTTCTTGTTTTATCTGGGGTTTCAAAAGGCTGGGCTTTTACTCATCATGATGCACAGGCTGATGCATAATGACAACAGTATAAGAAATTCACTAGATGTCACACAGAACAATGAGAAGAACTGCTAACTTTCTTCGGTTTGTTACTGTAGTCAGTTGAGATGTTATCTGATGAATTTCTTGTATTCTTGTGAACTCCTCCCAACCTGCCAGATACAGCCCGATACTGTTTTTCATTCGCTTTCGGAAACAGTTCTGGCTCTTTCAATCACGATCATATCCCAAGGCAACCTTTCCTCTTGATAATTGTTTACAGTTTATACAACTAAGAAATGACATTTAAGATTTCTCAGCCATACTGTAACATACGTATTAAACATATCTGCAAAATATTATTGCCAGAGATTAATATCGAACATAATTCTAAAATGTTAATAGTGAACGTTAATGTTCTAGACATTACCATTGAATGTAAACTGCTACTGCAAATTAGTGATACAGTATATAAGCCTATAAGCCTTTAGGGTTAATAGAGATGTTGTCCTTCAGCTAGAAGTAATTACCTAAATATCGAACTTCTTGCAATGCTAGGCTACTTGTTACACAATATGTGAACAGTTACTTGAGAGTTGAATCATTCCAGTCCGTCACCAGTTTCCAAACTCAAAGACATATTAAGAACATCTGCTGCGGTCTTTTTTCCCATTCTGAATCAGAAGTGAAGACGTATTAATGACTCCAGAACATGTCCAACAAAAAGTGCAGTCATTCAGTCAAATGTAGGAAGGGTTTGTGTTCATGTCTCCGGAAACCATCAATCATCTGTTGTACAGCCTCCAGTGATGGATTCGTTGAGCTGATTCTCTGCCAGATTAAATCACAGATCAAGTCACATTATATATTTCTGCTACACAACAGCCAACTCTAATATACTGTATAGCTCCAGTGTTGACAATCAATTCAAGCATTAATTAACAAATCAAGACAAGCCAACTTACTTGCTTTCGCAGGTGCTACAGACAGTTGTCATGGAGATGCATCTGTGTATATGTAAGTTTGGTATTTGCTAGGATTTTATCCATATTAGTTTTAGGACTTATCATGAAAGAGTAGTTTGACATAACTGCTGGTCCACTTACTCGCCCTTTACAATGCAACATCAACAAATGGACTTTGTTTAGTTCTCATGAAAACAAATGTCTTGACATGTAAACTTTGTTATAGCAGACTTTTTGGAAATGAATAAATCATAAACAGTTTTGAAAGTGCACATAACACTAAAACTTGAATTCAGCTTTTTTCTTAATAAATCAAAGAGAGAATAGGACTTATGGCTTGCAGATGTTCTCTTGTCACAGATTGCAGTCTTTCTTTCCAGACTATACACATCTACACTTCTAACTGTAAAGCGAGCCAAACCTAGAAGCTGCGGCTGGACGCTGAAACTGACTTCAACATGCCAACTGTTTCAGAAAAAGAGAATTGTTCAATTTACCAGTGTATTTTGTGTATTTCTGTATGATGCGGCTTTCATAAGCATCCCTCTTTATGTGGACCACACTATCACGTTCAGCCAGCGACATGTGATCAGCTTCATTATTATTTTTATCCACCATCATCTTGTATTACCTCCGTAAATGATTGCAGCAATGATCCACACAGTGAACCCACTTGAACAAAGTACTGTTTCATTAAATAGCTGAAGCTATAGAACGAGCTCAATGGCCTGCAGTGTAACACGGGTGGGTGGCGTGACGGGTGATGATTCACAGTGCATATAATTAAACTGTGGAATTAGGTGAGAGAAAATAATAGGCTGTTGTTCCTCCTCAGGTGTTTAAAATGACAAAGAACCATGATGTATTGAATAAATTTCCATTTCACAAATAAAATGGAAAAAACCCCAACTGAACAAGCATTACGAGAAATTCTCATTCTTGACTCAAAATTAGAAATATTCCTCTGGAGAATAAAAGCCAAACAACATTACTGTTTGCCTGAGGGTGTGATTGGGGGTTGTATTGAAGCTAATAATAAGAAAATGGTTTAGAGGGCAATTTAGATGAAAAAACAATAATATCAAGTGTAAAAGAGTTTATTGTTACAGTTACAGAGCCTGCAGGTAAAACAAAGATCTACCTGTGTCCATGTAAAAGATAGTGATACTTTCCTGAAGAGAAATACTGGTGTGGCACGGCTTTTGTTGTCTATGTAATAATGTGTTAAACAGCAATCAATTCGTCTTAAATGTGACTATAGTTCAGTGTTAATTTGAGAAAATGTGTTTCTCCTGTTAGGTTCACTTTTTATAGGAGTACACACGAGGTTAACAGAGAAGAAGAGCTGTTTACAGTATCCTCTGCAAAACATATGAGGATAGTTGCATTGTTTTCACAAGACACATCGGTATCAGAGCCATGACACACACAGAGCATAGCATTTCATATGTTTACCCATAACAGTCTGTGTACCCATTTGGATTCTGTTAAACATGCCAGAGCAGGAAAAAAAAACGTTGTACGCAGTTGGCACAAGCGCTAAAGAGAGAATGTTTTCAAGCCTGATGATCCTGAAGCAACACTGCAAGATCTGTCTGACTTACATCAGACGTGAAAGTGATTAATTTAATTTGTCTGTAACTTTCTTTAAACCTATTAGGGAGAAATATTTGATAAGAGTTGAAAGACGAAATATGCAGCAGATGCGACACCACTGGAGCAGAAAGAGGTTAATGTTGTTCTTAAGTACATTTAGTCCAGTCCTGGGCTTAGGTACAACTTTAAGGCAGTTGCACTTAACCAGAGTATTTCCATTTTAAGCTATTTTATACATCTACTCTACTACATTTCAGAGGGAAATATTGTACTTTTTCTCCATCTTACTGCTGGAGTTACTAAGATTTTACATGCAAACCATAAGACCAGTTCATAAAATTAACATATTGTTACAGATTAAATGACTAAACATATATACACACATATATATATATATGTGTGTGTGTATAGTTGGATATATAGTTAAAAGGTTTCTTCACCTGAACCAGCTAAAACTTTAGAAGAACATTAAAATAAATCTCAATACATGAGTAATATTAGTAAATCAATGATATAACATTTAATAAAGGGGTGGCGTCTTTTCTGATTCTTTAAGTAAATTTTACAGCTAATATTTCTGTATACTCAAATAAAATTATACATGCAGTAATGGAGTATTCATATAGTGTCTTATTGCTACGTTTACTAAAAGGTCTCAATACTTCTTCCACCACAGTCGTTATTTCATCCTGTTTCTCTGTTATGAGCTGAGGATGAAGGAAGTCACTGAGGTCGCACTGAGTGTATTCATGGTCTCTGAATACGTACCATTGTCACGTTAATGTGGTCGAACGCTTCTGATGATCCTCAAAGAGGGATTATAGAGTATTGTACAAGCCAGCCCCGCGACTTCGCTGAATTCACACTTCTCCAGGAGAGATGAGGGCAGAATCTGAGGATTACTAAACTGCATCTAAAAATCAATGTGGGGAAAAAGTCTCTGCCATATCAGCACTTATACTTTGTACCCTGAATAAATAAAGCACATGCGTTGGCATTCTCTCTAGAGGAAAGGATGTATTTAAGAAGCGGGGTTGACCTTTTGCTGTGGCATCAAACCTCCCGCTCGTAGCCCTCCGGTATACGTAGAGCGTTGCTTTAATGTCTGTAATGGCCTTCACTTAAATAACCTACACAGCAGAAATTTTCGCAAACAAAGGTAAAATTAGATACATCCATATTCAGTTGCAGAGCCCTCAAGTCTTCCATGCTTTAGGGTATAATATCAGCATTGGAAATTGGCCATACTTTGCTCTACCAACCAATTACAGCTGAGAATAATTTGATCAAACACAAGCTGAAATCAAGCGTTTTACTTGAATCATATTGACTTTGTTACATTTTGTCACCATCATATTTGCATGAAAATGAACATCTGCTGCGTGTCAGAGAAGATTTTCTAACTTTCACATCCCTGTAGGACAAATGTGACACAATCTAGGAAGGTATTTGACATTAGTGATGTGCCCCTTACTCATCAAATGACTCAGAGGAAATTGTGAAATCCAGTGCTTCGATTCCAGATCAGTAAATCTCCAGTTTGGATTGGATAAAGATTTCGGACCTGCTGTTGCTGAAATGTTGGG
>NW_019525660.1:1883892-1884450 GCF_002814215.2 Seriola lalandi dorsalis | reverse complement strand
GGGGTGAAAAAAAGAAATAGAAAAAAGAAAAGTGCAACTCAACAGGTGGTGAGATTGTGCAACTTGGACTTGGTGACTACACACAGATGCACTCGCATCGTGGACAAAGGCGGAGAAGAATGTCAGGGATGAATAACTGGTCTGTCTCTTTCACTGATTTCCCCTGAAAGCAAAGAGTGAAGAGAGAACTCCTGGAGGCTAAGCTGAATAGCCTTTTTAAATCCAAATCCTGAGAAGGCCCACGCTCTCTATGGGCAACAAATTTCTGCGTAGAGCAACTCAGACTGCTTGGTTTGAATATTTTGGGCTTTTTGGTAAATACTCTTTAATCAGACACAAAGGCATCCCCTGCAAATTTAGAGCAAATGTTCTGACACATAATCACATCCCGGTATTGTTATGTTCTCCACTTTCTTCTTCTTCTACTTGTCATTTGAACAGATTTCTACACGTGCAGCCATGAAGTCCACCTGCTTCATTCCCTCCTGTCATATCACACATAGCGTTATCTCTGTCAAATACCATAATATTGCAAAAATGTGAGTCACGGGAGGGGGG
>NW_019525660.1:1852843-1883872 GCF_002814215.2 Seriola lalandi dorsalis | reverse complement strand
GGGGGGGGGGGGGGGGGGGGGGGGAGTGGCCCTGCAAGGCGTGATGTAGGCGTGGGCTTGCACACAACAGCTGACAGTCAAAAACCGGGAGGACGGACTGGCTGTGAAACACAGCTCAGAGGAGGCGCTTAGGTGAAGTTGTGCACCGGTCGGAGGCGAGTTTTTTTTTTTTTACTTGAGCGTGTGCGTTCGGCAGAAAGACGAGAGAGAAGATCCAGAGCAGATCATGTGCAGAGCTGGATCATAAACCTGCTGGTCTGGAAGTACCGGAGGGTCCGGAGCTGTACGAAATGAAATCTTTGTCGAGAGGACGCTTGTAGTTGAAAAGGTGAGCGGTTCACGGCACTTCACGGATGTCACGGTCACTGTGAACAGGGCAGCGAAGTCGGCATATTGAGACTGTTGTATTAAAAAAATATATACATATATATATAATGGAAGAAAACATGAGATTAAATGGAAAACATGCTGTTCTTGTGTACGAACCCTTTCATATTTAGTTTCAGTCTTAGCTGTTGTGCAGCCTTTAAATTTGCAGAATTTACTTCACCTGCCTCATGATTTTCTGTGGCCAGGAAATATCTCCGAGCTTCGATTCAGTGTTTGATTTCCTTGTTAACACGTATTCATTAAGGCAAATGTTACCTGTATTGCACAATGTGATTGATTGATTTTTTTTTTTATGTTTATGGATTATAAACCGGTAGTCCTCCTGAATCAAACCCAATGAACTCAGCTTATCTATCCCACATTTTATCGATAAGAAAATAAACACAGATTTTGAGTGTTTTTAAGCCATACATACATTGTATGTTTTGGTTTGTTACAGTGACATAAATTGCACTGAGACATTTTTGTATTAAAGATATGGAATGATATGAAATTACAGGCTACTGATAAAACCCTTTCCCTGTTTAAAATGTGGTTTGGTATCTCAGCTGCTGAGCGGAGATTAAAGTTTAAAGTTGAATCACTGATAAGCAAATGTTGCTTCCTTAAACGTGTAGCCTTTGAGTCATGAAATTGTGGTGATGTGTAATGCCAGAAGGATTGTGTGTTAGCAGGTATTTTCCATAGGCATTTTGTTTTGTCAGGTATCTTCTAATCACAGCTGTTTTCTTCCCTTGCAGTTACTGCTGCTGACAGAGAACAGACAGTCGTTTTGCTTTTCCATTGGACCGTTGTCCTCAGGCAGTTGATCTTTCAATGTGGGATACAGTTTTGGTGATTTCGCCAGGCTGAAATCCCCCAGGGTCAGGACCTCCCTCATGGCAGCCTTGCTCCTTGGGCTGCTGCTTTTTGCAATACAGTCTCCCCCCGTCCCCTCAAGACCGATGGCTGATGGGGGGCCACCTTCACCTCCCACCTCATCGCCCACCGACAATGGGACCACCAGCCACCCAAACGGGACCCTCCAGCAGCTTCCTCAGATTATAATTATAGGGGTGAGGAAGGGGGGAACACGGGCGCTGATTGAGATGCTCAGCCTGCACAGCGCGGTGGCGGCAGCTCAGAACGAGGTGCACTTCTTTGACTGGGAGAGTCACTTTCAGAAGGGTTTCCCTTGGTATCTCAGCCAGATGCCGTACGCCTACCCCGACCAGCTGACGGTAGAGAAGACGCCGGCCTACTTTACCTCCAGCAAAGTCCCCAAACGCATCCATCAGATGAACCCTGATATCAAGCTGCTACTCATCCTCAGAGACCCCACAGAGCGTGTGCTCTCGGACTACACCCAGGTCTTTTACAACCGTCTCCAGAAGCACAAGCGCTACCAGCCCATCGAGTCCATACTGGTGAAGGATGGCGAGATCAATCTGGGATACAAGGCTCTCAATCGCAGCCTGTATTACGTGCACATGCAGAACTGGCTGCAGTACTTCCCGCTGGAGAGCATTCACGTTGTGGACGGGGACGAGTTGATCAGGGACCCCTTCCCTGAGATGAAAAAGGTAGAACGATTCCTTAAGCTGGAACCTCAGATAAATGCTTCAAATTTTTACTTCAATAAAACTAAAGGATTCTACTGTTTGAGAGACCACGGGAGAGAAAGGTGTTTACACGACTCAAAAGGCAGGGCTCATCCTCATGTGGCGCCTGCCATCCTGCAAAAACTCTACCAGTTTTTTCACGAACCCAACAAGAAGTTCTTTGAGCTGGTGGGTCGAACATTTAACTGGAAATGAACCTTTTCAGTCTCAGTAGTTTGGTGAAGAGTTGCTCGGGGATTCATCTCCACGAGCTGTTCTGTTTTCCTTACTAACAGTGTAGATGAAGAGACAAAGCTAATGTAAATTTAAACTAAATCTATTTTTGTACTAGTACATTTGTTACTGGAGTATGATCGAGCCAAATATCAGGGCAGACTGCAGTTCATGACATGCTCTCTAATTGCATGTCTTGTTTTTTCTTATGCATTTAACTGTCTGTTTTGTACTGTTAGAAACACTCACTACTGCTCAGCTCGAGTGATTAAAGCAGGCGACTTAATATGACATTGATAATGACATTCAGACTTTAGACTGTGGCAGTTAAAGTTTTACATAAAGATAAGTAACAGGCAGTTTAATATTGTCATATCTTCATGTTTCACTTCATATACTATTACATTATTAACGTCTAACTGCATTTAGAGCGCTGAAGGAACCTTTACCTGCTGCTATGATTTCTCAGTCACTTTCAGGCACACGCCATAATGAATTTGTATTTGTCCTTTTTGTCACTCAAGATGTTTCTTTATGTAAGAGTCAGTTATATAAATGATCTGTGCACATCATATATTTGCTGATCATGACGGTGTACTGTAAATAGATTTTTTTTTTGGAAAGTGAAGAATTAATACCATAATAAAGATGTATTTTATTTTTAGCATGTCTGATGTTGTTTTTTTCATCTTGTTTGTACCTATTTTTATTCATCCATTATGTATCCGTCTGCTGTGCAGTGTCACAAATCCTAACAAACAAAGAGGATGACTCAAGTCATGACTTCCACTCAGTGAACAGGCATGTGCATGTGTCTGTGTATAGGTTGCACCTATCGCTGTGGTTTATTTGATCTCACTGTTCTGAATGCATCACCTATCTATGAGAAAGGGGTTTTGAGCATCTAGTACGTGCTGTCTGTCGTGTTCACATTAAAAAAAAAAGTGCAATTTTATGTAGGATTTTGACTGTGCTGAATTTCCTGTGTGGCCACCCTCAGCATGTACAGAACACAGTGGGTAGTGCTGCTGTGTCTCTCTATCTCAAAAAAACTAACTCTGTTGTGCTGCTGTCTGTTCATCAGATGAGACCTCCAACCATGAACAGCTGCATTAATTATTAGGACCGTTTTTTATTTTTTTACACATCAAGTGTCGATTCTTCTATCATCAAATTAGGATTAGTGTAAGAGAATTGAGAGTGGGCAGATAAGTAAACTCAGCTTTGAGCACAATCCAAACCAAGAGAAATCAAAGTTGTTAAGTTGTTTATGCCCAAGGGTGTGATGTTCTTATTGAGTTTTTTTGGAGAGGCAAGGGATTATTTATTCAAAGCTTATTGCTACTTTGAAAACATCAGCAGCACCGTCTCAAAGACATTAAGCTCCAAAAACCTACGGTAGCGGCTTCATATTTGAATGTGGCCTAGATTTACTCAGGGGCTTAGTGGGACTCTGCAAACAGGATGTCAACCTCATTGCCCCTTAAATACAGACCAAAGTAATATTTTCTTCTTTCTATCTTTATGATTCATTTTGCCCTCGGAGAGCAGGAGTAGTATTCCCTCATAGTTTACATGTTTTTTATGTTGATAATTGAGCAAGACTATCAACAGCTATCTGCAGAACAGGTTTGGCTGCAGGCGTAGGGGGGAAAGCAGGAGAACGAGTAAACACAGAAGAGTATGTGGAGGTGAGGTGCAAGGTGGAGGCTGATCCCTGCTGTGAGATTATCAGACAGCTGCTTGCGTCATTTGGTATGTGCAGTATTAACACTGAACTGGCATGTTCTCCTTTTAGCGTTGCTTTGAAGGTGTCAGGTCTCCAGATGGTCCTAGAGCAGCGAAGACTGGAGGAACTCACAGGAATGCAGTTTCCTTTACTCGAAATCAAAAATACAGCAGCAATGTCAATGTCATCTTTCTCTGGGTCGAAAGAGGACTGAAGCAATTTCCAGATAAACCTGTTTTCCCCCTCAGCACGCAGACTGTAAAAACACAGAAACCACACCTGGAAATAATGTAAAGCTTTATCTCTGGTGCTGGAAAGTGACAAAAGTACATTCAATCAAGTACTGCACTTAAGTACCGTTCTGAGGTACTTGCTCTTTACTTGACTATTTCCATTTTCTGCTACTTTATGATTCCTTTTCTACTTTACTTAAAAATCACATCACAAGCTTACATAATGGATTACATCATCTTGTTTTTGGCTTGCAACTACATACCTGGCATTAACATGCGTCTTGGGTGGATGCTCAATCGGCTCATACCTGGTATTAGAACTTGTGATTGGATCTCACTTCCCTGCTGTATATGCAAATAAACACCTATATCGTTTCCCTTTGCAAAGACAATGCAGCAAGGCACCGTGTCTATGCTGCTGGAAGTTAAGCGAAGAAGAAATCAAAACAATACAGACTGGGTTTATTCCATGGTGTACTTCAAAACAAACCAAAATTGTCTAAGATGTTTGACACCAATAATATATCCCTGTGGGCTTGTCAAAAGGCAGCTTACACAGTCATTGTGTGATCCCTTTGGCCGCATGTGGCCCAGACAACTTCTTAATGTGGGTGGTGCGATCAGATCTCAGTGCTTCGTCAATGTGTCCTCAATGCGTCTTGGGTGCATTCACACCTGTACTTAGAGCTGTTCACTTGTGATAAGATCACAAGATGCATGTTAATGCCTGGTATGAATAGGGCCAGTGAGCTGTTAGCAGTTAAATCAAAGAGACATTTCCCTTTTAAACTTCTTAAGTGGTTTCAATTGCATAACTGTTAAAGACCCAAAGAAGTAAAATAATCATGTATTTCACAGAAAGCAAAGACTCAGTCTAGAAGCCATAAAAAATTATTACAAATTTGCATAGTACATTTTTTTATGTATTTATTTTTTCTTCTTTCCTTCTCCATCAAACATTTGGCGACCATTCAGATTAATCTTTGGAGGGATGTGATCCTAGACTGGTAACCACTGCACTAACTTCCAAAGTGTTTATAGTAGTAAGTAGTGAAAACTAGCTCCACCTCGACCAACAGTAAATGCTATTTATATATTGCTGCATCAGTATTAACAATCTGATACATGTTAATGTATCAGTCACAGACATTTTTTTTATTAGTAAGAAGTTCTTTTGATTTTTAAATACATTTAGCTGATAATACATCTGCTATTGAATGCAAGACTGATACTTTTAATGAAGTATTTACATTAATTGCATTAATGTATTGGCACTTTTATTGACATAAAGATCTGACTTATGCCAACTAGGCTCTAACCTTATCCATCTGCTGTAGTGCGGTTTGGTTTTAGCTTTTTTGTTTATTATGTTAAAGCTCCCTGCTGCAGCTGCAAACAACACAAATGAACGTGAACCAAACAGTAAAGCCGCAGGCCACAAAACCGAAACAATGATGAAAAAATATTAAAAAGCTCCACAGAGCTATCACATTACACACACTCATTGCATCAATTATTAATATAAAACACTGATGACAGCAGTTTTAAGAACCAGGACTTGGACATAATGTAAAGCTTTAGCCCAACTTAGCGCAGGTGCTCTTACAGGAAGCTTTCTGAATCCATTCTGTTGAAATTACTCTCAGCAAGGACACATCTTCACTCTGCTTTCACTGTTTTCTGTCTCTAGTTTTCTGGATGTCTCTCCGTCTCTCTGCTCTCCTTACACACTACTCAACATCAGAGTAGCATCTATTAAGAGTTCATGAACGCCCCATTAGTCCAGTCAGCTGTGCAGCCCTTTAAAGTTTTACAGTCACAGATTTCCCTTAACATCACCTAATTAATCTCAGCCACATAATTAATTTGCCTCCTCGCCCCACATGCAGTAAGAGCGGTAAACCGGGGCTGCAACGAGGATTAATGGCCTTGCCCTCCTCCTGCCCCCCCCCCATCACCACCACCTCCGCAGTAACACTATTTGCCGTAGAAATTTCTGGACTAACTTGGAGCCAGTCTACCACCCACCCCCATCCCTTTCCCTGCTGGCAGCCCACACTAGTTGTTCCTGAAGGGGCCTGTTTCCTCCCAATCACAATCAGCTATTCTGGGGTGTTTGAAAGGATGATGTGATCCGATGGAGCACAGCCCCTTCTGCAGTCACCAGGGCTGCCGCTCGCTTTAATTGGAATAGATTGTTTGTCCAGTCAATGGGTGAAACCTGGCAGAAATAACACATGCAGCCACTCTTCCTCTCTTTCTTTTTATCTACTTCGTAGCCAAAGCCCAGTTTGTGCCTCTCATATACAACCTTTACATTTGAGTCACCGTGCTGCATTTGAATCTCCTAAAGATACCCGGCAATATTGGTACCACTTCCTGATAGGACACCATTTATAAATGGTTTATTAATGGTTAATAAATTCTTTATCAATGTTTTAAAGAGCAGTTATAAGCTGTTAGTAAGAATAGCTTTTGTGTTGCCAGATTGTTGGGTATGATTTATTAACCATTAATAAATCCATTAACTACAGCTTATAAACCCCTATCAGACAGTATGCTACATAACTTTAAAAACATCATTACCTCTGTCATGAAAGTATTTCCAAAATCCTCAAGGATTCTACTTGATATGAGGATATTCTGCACAATAAAAATTATTTTTAACCTGCTTTAAAAGTTGTGTCTCTTTTTCCAAACAAAGTTGGTAGCAGTGAATCATGTATCTCGCTGTTCAATTTGTAAGAGAACTAAAATTTGAATCTTTTATTATCGCTCACATTAGCATATTGATGTTTCCGTCCAATGTTTTATATTTTCATACAAAATACATTTCATTTGTGTTTTAGAAGAAAATCAAAAACATGTAAATTCAAGGCTACATAGATACAGTCACAACTTGATTAATGGTTTAAAAAAAAAATTTTTTTCCTGCAGCAGACTGAGTGCGTTTTTCACTCAGATGGTTAAAATTGTCCTTGAGGAGTTTGGAAATATCTTCAGAACAAGAGTAAGTGTGTTGTGAAACAATCTTCAGGGTTTTTCAAAGTGTGCTGGGTATTTATTTTCAGGGAAGTGTTTAGCTCAGAGACTCAAATGAAATGTTAGTACATGGTGTGGCACAATTGGTGAATTGTGAATGGCTAAATTGGTAATCAGGTACATCTATTTTTCAAATGTGTTTGGACGCTTTCTTGCAATGTATAATCATTTTTTCCATGTGACTGTTTTTTTTGTCCTCTTGCTTCTTGCTGCATCTTGCTTGGTTTATTACAGGACTGCTAACCCTAACCCTGTGCACTGACTGTCAATCCAGGTGTCGTACACAGCTATAAAAGATGAAGCACTGAAAATAATAGATCACACTCTTGTACTGCATTTGCGGGAAGCTTTTATATAGTGTTGACATGTGGTCCAACCTGAGATAATGCTGCTTCTTTATGATGCAGGTAACCTTGAAAACCACAACGTACCAGGTACATGAAAAGATTCTCAGAATCCTGCAGTCTACATTTTATCTGCTGCTTTGACAAGCTTTGATTAAACCACGACACTGAAAACAGTGAATCGAAGAATGTATCATTTAATCAGAGTAACAGCATGCTGGGTTCTGTCAATTTAATTCAGCATTAAATGGAAAACTGACCATGTTTGAATTGAATGTAGCGGTGAGCAGCTTTGTTCGTAGCTGCTGTTCACCATTAGAAGGTCTAATAAGGAGAAGATCTAGTCTTTTGACTCTGAATAAAGGAGTCTGATGAATTCATTCATTACCATTTCAACAGAAAAATGAAACTGAAGAGTGACCCAGGGTGGCATTATTTGCCACATGGACTTATGCAAAAGGTACCTGTACCTTCATCTAAACACCTTTTTGAACCATAGTATTCAGATAATTGTAAGCTATTCAGTCTCCCATTGATACAGTTTATAATGGTGGCAGATTTACTGCTTGAAATTCTTTCAAGCAATGGGTCCTTGACTTAACCTCCTAGGACCTGGCGTCCACATATGTGGACCTCACATTTTGGGTTCTCTAGACCACAATACTAACTTTTTCTCAACAAGGGCCTGGTGACCACATATGAGGATATGATACTGCCACTCAGTAATCGAAATTTAAAACTAATGTCCTCATATGTGGACATCATTTTTCTCAGGTCCCAATCAGCCTAAATAGCAAAGAATAGAGTTCGGGTCTTAGGAGGTTAAGACAGAGGTGGACAAAAGTAAGAGTCTCTTTTCTAATAGGCAACCGTCGTTTTCAATCGCTGATATTGCAACCGTTCAGCTGCAGTTATCTAGGTCAGCTAATTAAGCTAACGTCAGCTCCATGTGTTGGTTGAAGAATCCTGTATGCTGTCCATCACTTGTACTCACTTCATCAATGATATTTTAGTCCTAAGGACATTCTTCAGGATAAATGAAGATTTGTCTTCAAAGGAAGTTCAAGAAAATTAAGTTCAATGGCACCTAATGTGGACTATGATGAGGACAAATGACTGTTCTAAGATTCTGTTGAAAATAATATTCATGTCAACATTCAAGTTTTTATTACAACTGGAAAACTCTTAGTACTTACTACACACTTACAAATAAAGTGCCTGAAACTAAACAAATAAACAAGATTAATATGGGAATCTTTTACATACTTAACTTAAACATACACTTGATGGCTACATATGTGATATGATGCTTACAGATTGAGGCTGCATGTCCCACGCCAAAAGTTAGCTGCTAACGTTAGTTTCAACTCTGATAGCATCCTGGACCAATTTCCACACTGTTGGAAAATACTACACCGTGGATTTACTAGTAATGTGGGTCCTCTTGATGATGCAGGTTTTAAATCACTTAATGGAAATGTCCTGAGTCCTTGCTCCATCCTGTTGCTCCTCCGAAATTCTGCAGAATTTTTTGCTTAACTTCCCTCCTGAGAATCTCCACTGAAAAAGGAAAACTCTTACCCTTAAAATAGTTTTAGTCCTTCAGCAGTCAGGAAATGTGAAGTACTCTTCTCATTTCCCCGTGTAAACGGAAAACGATTTTGGCAGTCGATGACGACATGACAGTGAATAAATTGAATCACCTAAATTAAATACCGCAGTGTATGTCTCAAAGTTATGATTCTTTCTCAAGCAATCACACAAACCATCAATTTCCTGGCATGCTTATGAGCATTTCCATTTTGCAGCTTGACATTGCTACAAATAACATTTAAAATATTAGATCAGAAAAATGTGGTTTTACCTCTGAGTGAGCTGCTTCCTCAATCCTTTTTCCAGGCTAATGGAATATAAATAGACATGTTGTTAGTAAAAAGACTAAAGGAGGGAGGGCTCGTTTTGTACTGTATGATGTATGTGTACATATTCCCATCATTCCTTCATCTCGGCCAGGGTCTACATGTGCTGCTGCTGTGTGAGCCAGTTATTGCTGTGCTCCGTTATCAGTCATTTCCTGGCATGGTCTCCTCTGGTAGAGGAATAAGCCTCCATGGCCAATGATAACTCCTACCGCTAACAGATACCTCTTCATGGGTGAAGCATGACTGGACCCACAGATAGCCCTCACTCCCTGCGTGTGTGTGTGTGTGTGTGTGTGTGTCTGTGTCCAAGCATGTGTGTGTGTGCAACATGCACCATGTTTTTCTGTGTACATGTGAACTTGTGTGCCTGTGGAGGGAATGTGCAAGTGTTCATGTGCGTGCGGGATTATGTAGGTGCGTGTCCATCCATAGGGAGCAATGAGCCATGTGGATTTTGATACTGAGCACGGTTTTCCAACATGAACTCCAGACTCCCTTGAATAACTCGAAATGGATTCTGTTACTGAGAATTGTTTTTTTTCACAATAGTCTCATTTGTTAATGATGTCACCACTGATATAAATCGGATGCTTCTGACGCTCGAGTCATTTTACAGTGTTTGTTTGCTTGTAAGAAATCATTGTCTCTCTTGTCCAAAAGACGTCATAACACTGTTATTTCTCAAGGCATGCAACATGTTCTTTGTGTACATACTGCATATGGTTTCAATCTAAGCTAAGCAACATGCAATAGCACTCAAGTATCACATTAAAACACAAGTGATTTTTTTTTGTGTGTGCTGTCTTGATAACAATGAGTAAAGCTGCAGCATACCGATACCATGTGTTGGCTTGTCCCCTGGTAGTTGTGTCTGCTGCTGAACACACTCCTGTTCCAGGTCAGTGGAAAACAAAACACATATTAATGATATTCTAATTAAAACAAGGGTCCTTCTCATGGGGTGATGACAGAGGCAGGTCAGAAAGGTAAGAAGGTAATAGATAGTTGGTTTGTTACAATCGGAACAACTGTATGAGATTACTGTTAACGTTTCTTGTTGTCTATCAGACTAAAAGAGACAACAAAAAACTACAAACGACATTGATACAGCTTTCAGTTGTTTATTTGACATTCATTCATTACATTAAATATTGTTAAAAACTAACTTCTGTTTATTACTGTCTAGAACCACAGCTTCAAATGTGACTCTCATCACATTATTAATTACCCAAATATGCCAGAGAAGCACAGCTGAATGCGTTAAATCAAAGTTGCTTCACACACAAAGGTTGATTTCATTTGACATTTGGCATACTTCAAATATTTCTCCTTAAACCCCCCTTAAGCAGCACTTATCACAGGAATTACAACACTTTTTTTCTATACTTTTTGCAGTTGTTGTTTTTTTTTTTCTCTAAAGCATTTCATAAACGTAACTCATATCCCCAAATGTCAACCCAAGAAAATAGAAAACAGGTGGTAAATGTGCTTGCTGCGTAAAGAAAAAATTACATTCAATCAGCGTGCCCAGGGAGGGAAATTTCCCTCTGCCTTGTGCCAACTTCTACAAATAAAGAGAGGAAAATCAATTGGCTTTTTCATGATAGACCAAATTCCTTCACCCGCGAGTCTTGAAATCCAATGACCTGCACGACTGATATATTGCTTCTCATCTGGAGAACGGTGATGCAATCTTTTCACTAATTGAAACACGACCATTTAGTTCCCTTTCATTCTGTTGCACAGTGAAAGTTTTTGTCGTCGTTTTTGTTATGAACACCTGAGAAGTCTTTACCATGAATTCATCTGTATTATGCATGAAGACATGTTGAATTGTTCAAATACTGTCAATCTTCAGTTTTATTCTGTCTGATTCTGTTTGATTCTGTTTATGTCGTCCTGTTTAAAATATAAAACGCATTCAAGACAGAACTGAAGAACTTTTCTTTTTTTTTTTTTTTTTACAAAGAAATGTTCTGGCACAGCAAAGCCTTTAAGCCACACTAGCAGTGGTACACTATGAATGGCAAATGTGTAATATCCCAACAACTACTGTATGGATGGCCTTGAGAATTTGTCCACACGTTTTAGGTCCAGAGTGAAACTTTTTCAACAACTATCGGACAGATTGCCATGAATTCTGGTGCAGACCATTCACAGTCTTTGTGAATTTTGGTGAACAACTTATAAAACTAATGATATTTCTGTTTCCTTTGTGCTCAGTGCTAATTAGTAAATATTTGTGAGCTAATATGCACAAATAAGATTGTATCAGATGATTAAACTATACAGAAAATACAACAATTGACATACACATTATAACTACCACTTTATGCCATTTTATCTACCTCATTTTTCACATCTTTGCTCATCCACCACCTGTTGTGCCTGCTGTACGTCAGGGTTGTTGACCTGCCTCGCTTGTCCTTATAAAATTCAGAATTGTGAACAAACCCGAGCGATTTAATCAGATATTTTCAACCGCTGACCTTGGTCACAGAACATAAAGGCATCACGTCAACCGCATGAATACAAAATGTCTCTCAGACTGAAAGAGGCATATGCAGCATCTGTGCGGGAGCTTCCCCCATCACAGGAATTTCTCTATTTCTTACATTCCCTCTGAAGTCAAAGGAGGAACATAGAATAGCAGTTGAAACCTTAGCTCGTCGTCCTTCAATCTAGCAGATCAAACGCACTTACCACCAATCCTGAGGAGCCTCACAGAACACTTTCTCACACATCTGTCAACGTTTTCAGGTCCTCCACTGCCTCTCCCCAACAAAAACAAGTTTGAGCATTAAAAGTCCCCCAGAGAGAAGTGAAAGGAGAAAAAAGGGAAAGAGGACATTGATCTGGTTGTGTAACACGGTGCAGTTTGCCATAGGTCAATGAAATTCCATCAGCCTCCCCCCCCTTTGGTCAATATCCATCTGAAGAGTCTCTGCAGACATTGTCTTCCCTTAGCCCTCAGCCACTTGTATTCATCTTCAGCCGGCTGCTTTCAGTGAAGACAGAATCAGATTGCAACAGGAAAGGTTAAGGAAAGAAAAAACGCTTGATGAGAATTGCGTGCTCAAGAGAAATAAAACAGCAGACTGTGTTTTTTTCTGACGTACTCCTCTGGTTTATAACCTTATTTAGTATAGAATCCTTCAATCTAATATCTGTCAGGGTGATTTTATTAGACATTTAAGGTTTATTTCTGAAACAGCATCACAATCAGTTTGATTACTGAAAGAATAAGCGCAGCCTTTTTGTCCCCTGCGTTGAGCTATGAACTGCAGACAGAGGATGATATAAATCCTGACACAACATCCTCACTACTTTGCATGTGTTTATTGTTGCTCCCTCTAGTGGTTTCTTGAGTCCCCTTGGACTTAAAGGTGAAAATATGTGTGTGTGTCCTCAGATCCTGTCGTTGAATTAAAGTATCATTACAACAATGCAAAAGGCAAGTACCAATCCTGCATTCAGACTTTCAGAAGTATCAAAAGTAAAAGTACTCATTATGCAGGAGAATGCTGATGGTCAAGGTGAAGCTTATTTTAACTTTTACTGTTGGTTAACATTATCTATGAAAATGCATGATATTCTATAAAGTACGGTTTGTTTGTAACTCGTACTTAAACAGTACAATATGTCCCTTTAGTATGTAGAGGAGAAGAACTATAAAGCACAATAAATTAGAAATATTCAACATTGTACTTAAGTACAATTCTACAGTACTTTACACCACTTGAAGATAAGTTTCACGTCAGTCTGTCAAACTGAGAGAAAAGTATCTACATCCAATAGTTTACAGTACAGCTTGTTGTTTCTAACTATTGGATCATAAATATTATTTACCAAAGAGACGTAGCTGAGTTTATTTCCCGTCAGCAGGATTCGGTTCAACTCCCCAGCCTCCATTTTGAAGGTGGTTCTCATAGTTCAGCTCGGAGTCAATGAGACTGTTTTGCATATTACCTTGGCAACTGCCTTTTTTATCATTAGGCCACTGTTCAGTATTTCCTTAATAGTAGTTTCATTCAATCCACACATTTCGTATGGAAATGTGACTCCTCCCTGCTTTGACAAAATGAGGCTCTCAGCAGAAAGGATTTTGTTTCTACCTCAAAAACAAGACCCACATTAACATATCAAGGAGCTGGAAAAAGAAAGATTGGGAGATATTCTAAACATCTTCCCAGTGGACATCTGACAATAGATGTCTGGTTTTTATTGTAGAGTTGTATTTCAACCGTGTGAATTTGAATTGTAATATTATGTATTGCTTTGATATTTCTCTGCTCTTCTCTGTCTTCCAGGTGTCAAAAATTCAGCTTTTTATTTGAATGGCACAAACTGTAACTGTTTGTTCTCACAATTTCCATATATAAAGAAAAACACCAGACAAACAAAACCTCATCTTGCAAAAAGCAGATCGGAGCAGTCTGCAGTGAAGATGTTTACACTTCAGTCTCTGCAGGTTGAATTAAACCTGTAACACGCGTAAACAGATGTTCATATAACTCGTCTCTGTCGTATTTACATTAATGCTATCAAAGGAGGTCAGCGTAGCTATTTTGTGTTTTGTGGTTTCTTTTTGGGGGGGTGGCAGACGACAAGAAGTGGAGCTGTGGTGCTGCTGGTGTGTGATAGCAGTGTGTGGGGCCTCTGGGGGGGGGTGCATTAGCTGCTGTCTGGTGTCTGAGAGGGTGAAGGGAAGTGGGAGAGAGGCTTAATGTCTGTCTGCTTCTATTTCCCTCTTAATTTCACACACTGTTGAGTCAGCCTATTGACTGACTGCTTATGGTGATGCTGGCGGTTCACCAACACTGCAGAGGAGGCAGTGCATATAACTCTTCCTCGCTGCTCCATTTCACCATGTAGGACCTCCACTTATTTAATAAGCTGATGCAAGGCCCATTTTCACCCATCCGTGCGTATGTGCAACCTGCCTCCTACATGGGAGTGTGTGTGTATGATGCACTTATCAGGTTGTAGCTGTGGGCATACCCGCAAGACTGTGTGCATGCTACATCTTTGTGTGAGACACAAGAGAGAAGTGAAGTAAGAGTGATTCTACATGCACTCTGAAGGCTCTTAGCACCTTTGTGTCCCATGTGTGTTCAGCCTTCAAATCAATACCTTTACTCTTTTTTTCCTGAAGTTCACAAAGATTTTTATATTTCACACAAAGTTGCTCGGGGAGAGAAATAATTTTTTTTTCCACCTGAACACAGAAGCTAGAAGATTCATTATTTCTACCCTCTAAAAAGTCTCATAATCTAGAGATAATGAGAATTAACTTAACTTTTGAAGGAAGAGAGGAGAGGAGAGGAGGCAGGAGTAGGTGATGAAGTGATGAGGGCAGTGAGAGAGGAGTAAAGTCAAGAAACGGAGAGGGGAGAAAAATATATGTGATGAAGAACCAGGAGGAGAGGAGTGGAGAACGGGTGAGAAGTGTGTGGACTGAAGTTGGGCCTAAGACTCGAATGTTTACAATGTCTAGCTCCGTCCTTCCATCCATTCATCCATCCATCCATCCACCCATCCATCCACCCATCCATCGTCGGGTTGCAGTCAGAGCATGTCAAGCGAAGTTTACCAGACGTCCCTCTCCCCAGCAACATTTTCCCGCTCTCTCTAGGGGATCTTGAAGCTTTCCCAGGCCAGATGAGATATATAATCTCTCCAGCGTGTTCTGGGTCTACCCCAAGGCCTCCAACCTGTTGGATGTACCTGGAAAACTGCCACCTGATGGATGGATGGATGAATGGATGGTTTAAACCAATAGTTTCCATCTGCAAATTAGATGCTGCCCTTGTTTACCTCAGTCTGAGATTATGGGGCCAGTGTTTCAGAAATTTTCACTGTGAATTTGGACACCATTATTGCAAACTGCCTACGATTGGCTTAGCAAAAGAAACTCCGGGGAATGAGCATAAGTGAACAATCATTTGGTTTGTTTTTCTTGGTTTGGACTCAGAATTTGCTTGAAACTCCTTGACAGAAAATATCGTACACAAATCTTAACCAGTGTGTGCAAATAAAGACAACTATTTTTGTTGGCTGACAATGAACATTCCTATGCAGTTAGTTACAATAGAGGGAACTCACGGAAAAAAGTTTCAAAGAATGAGTGAATGAGTGAATGATTTATCTAAAACTGAAGTTTAAAATAGAAAGCTTTGGTAGGATTGAATTGCTTCCGCAGATATGTTTTTCTTCCAAAGTTGCCTTTCCTGGAAAAAAAGTCACAATTATTAGGATTACAAAACATATAATAATAAGACCAGGGTTAATACCATAGTTTTCCTTCAAGTGAACATAGTTTCTCTGGATGTAACCAAAACAGAAATTAAATGCAATTCAGGTCACCCCAAGCCTGTAATGTTTCAAAAATTGTTTTTCATGAATCCTGTGAATCTCTTTTTCTTCAATCTGCAAGCCAATCTTTTCTCAAATCACAGGAAAGTTGCTTGAACAATTCTTGGAAGGAAGATTCAATAAAACGCCACAGACAGTAAATCAAGTCTGTCTGCAGTGGAACAGCAAAGTATACTGAAATTGGCCTTCCTTTCTAGGTCACAGGAATGAATAAGGTAAATCACCAACTTGTAATCTGGTTGCTGTCACCTTGCTCCACGACTAAAGGCCCTTATCAGCCGCGACAGTGCTGGAACCATTTTGTTCGCAGGGTGTAAATAACGTTACATTGGTCATGAAGCAAGATAAGGCGTTTCATGAAATGTGAGCTGCCTTAATAGATTTTGACAGGATGATATTCCATGGAGCTGATTTGGTTCGAGGTGGAAATGAGGTACAAGAATATGTAGAGAAGCTGAGAGATATCAGTGCAAAATGGGACTGTGCCTCTTTCCCTGATGAGGCTGATGTCATCATCGATATCATTGTGGATGTGTGCACAGCAGGGAAAAAGCAAGAACTGACTATTTATTCATATATACGGCTTTATTTACTTTTTTCTAGTAATATGTGTAATTTACCAAGACTATGATTGGCAAAGAAATGGAGAAAGAAGAGTGAAGAGAGTAGGTTTCACACGTTTGGAGGTTCAGTTCCCAATGGCAGCACATTCCCTGTTTGTCCACTCCCCTCTGTTCATAATAAACCCCTGGTGTTACAGGCCCTGTGGGGGAAGATTCTAGCAATAGGCTTCTTTAACAGGAGAGAGAGCCACGTCTGCCCCCGTGATTTGTTATTCAGTGAACCGCATCTCTGGAGAAATGGATTTACTGGCGTGCCCTCTGCAGAGGAATGAAGGTCGGCCCCTACCTTGGAGATGTCATTTGCAGTGCGATGCAATTGTTAATATGCAGCTTTGAGGAAAGTGTGTAGAAAAAACATTCATACCCATTTGGAATTCTGGTGATGGAGAGAGATGAAAAGAGAAGGGCGGAGGGATTAGGAGGGCAGAGGCAGAGCCGGTCTTGTGGTTTCTTTCTTTCTGAGCACTGCTCCACAGTTCCTTTCGCTCGCTCCTACAACCTTCCACTGTTAGGGGGAGAAATATTACAACTGTGGCTGCTGTCAGTCTGCACACATTTGTGTTTGCTCACATACCTTGGAGGAAAATTTCACCTTTGACCCTGCGAATGTGCGAGGCCTCAAAGTGAGAGTGAAGGCAAGACGTTACACCTGGCAGTGCTCCACATTTATTTGTATGTACAACACATACAACCAGCTGCATGTTGTTGTTACTGATGCATTAAAGTAGCCTAATAGTTTGACATCTTGGTAAACGCTTATTTGCTTTCATGCAGAGAGCTTGATAAAAAGATCAATACACTTTTTCCATCGGACCACAGAGGCTGCCGTTAGCTTAGCTTAGCATGAAGACTGGAAATAGGGGAAAACAGAGGATGGCTGTTTTCACCTACCAGCAACTCTAAAGCTCAAATATTAATACAGCAGAAAGACATTACTATCAGCCAAAGAACAGTGTGACATATTTAACCGCCTGTGAAGTGGCAACTTGTCACTTGAAAAAAGGGGACTCCTTTCTGGTAAGGCATTATTTATACTCACTAATTAATGGATGTATCAGTGGTTAATAAATTGTTTACTACCAGACAACCCAAAAGTTGTTCTTATTAATGGTTTATAATTGATCTGTAAAGCATATTATTAGAGCCATTAATCACAGCTTATTAACCCTTAAAATTGTGCCTTATGAGAAAGTGAAACCTGACAGAGAGCCATTTTTAATTAATATGACTCACAGTATGAGAGAGTAATATGTTTTAGTTTTAAAATGCATCAATTACATTTTCACCTGGTGTCTACACCACTCTGGAGTTTTCAAGCCCTAAAACAAATAATTTTTACCTTTGGATAGAGCTAAGCTAGCTGTTTTACCCCAATTTCTTGTCTTTACGCTAAGCTAAGCTAAGCTAAGCTAATCAATTGCTTGCTGTAGCTTCATGTTTAGTGTATAGACATGGCAGTGGCTTTCTCATTCAACTAACTGCAAGAAAGCAAATAAGCGTGTTTCTTAAAACGTTGAACTGTTCCTTTAAGTAAAGGTCCTTCCCTTATATACAAGCAGAAATAAGAATAAGAGCATACTGATGTCTCAGTTTGATGTAATAATTTCATCGCCTTGCTCAGAGCTGTTTCGAATATGTAGGACAGGGTTTTGCATGGAAAACTTCACTATGCACACAGCTTCAAAAACCCCTCTTCTTCAGCTTGTCATGTGCAGATGAAGCCACTGTAGCACTGAAAATGTTTTTTATGTGATTGCTGCACTGTTGGTGCACTTTTCCTTCAGTCCCAAGAGGAACAGTTAGGAAACTCATGGAGTATTAAAACACGAGGGATGCACTGTAAGATGCAGGAACTTAAATGTTCCTCAAATTGTATGAATAATTTGCTATTTTCAGACATGTCAAAGAAAGAGGCACATCAATTTAATTTGAGCATTTTTACACAAAGAACCCAAAACAAAACAAAAAATCACACAAAATACCCAGCTGTGGTTTTGTTCGCCCCACCCTCCACCCCCCTTCTCTCCTCTCTTCACTGAAGTATTTTCCTCAGGGAAGAGGTGGCTTAAAGCTATGTCCTGATCGATTGTATTGTTTGGTACCCTCAAAGCGATATCTATCCTCAGTGGCAGAAAGTTGTGCTGTATGTGACCAAAAGCTTTGAGACATATACAAATCAAGCTGGATAAACTTTTGAGTCTGTACCTGTCCTGCTACAGGTACGACTACTCCTCAGTAGCTTTGCTTGTTTAATATCTGTGCTATATCATAATTTGGAGTAAACATTCATTTAATTTTAAAGATGTTACAATGCAGGAGTAGCTTAACACTTGGTGAAATATCTTTTGAGAGTTAAACCCTTTTTATACCAAAATTAATGGGTAGAAGCTGTTTTTTTAAACGGGGGTAAACCCCCTAAAATAAAAACAGATTAACTCTTACTCTTACACCGCAAGCCGCGTTTGCCTTATTGAGAGGACACACAACTGCAGGGAGCAATGTCATCACATGCAGTTACAGAGCACATACAGACGCAAGGGAGAAAGAGTGAACTGCTAGTTGCCGAGCAGACTGTTAAAATGGATCTGTCGCATCTCATCCCCGGGTTGGTGCCCCTGTCAGTGTTGGAGCCTCCATATGAGACACTTCAGTCGGTGATTGTGTGTTTTTAAAACTTATTTCAGGGCTGCAGCTCACTCTTTCAGCACTGGGTGTGGTGTAGCAGTGTAGCTGCGGTGCTTTTGGTTTAACAGCACCGTGCTGAGACAGATGACAGGTCTGTCTACAGTGTCTGTTTTCTGAAAGACGTCACAGCACAGAAAACGGGCGAATATTAGCATGTCCAGGTGTTGTGTTTACATCAGGCCGATCGGAGCCGGAGCCAATAAATACAGGCGTGTACTGCAGAGTCATTTCACCCGGGAGTAAATGCCGTTTGCACACTTGCACACAAAAGCCCAATGTTAGCGGGTTTTAGTGGGTTTTTTGACCAGTGGAAAAGGGGCTTTAGATGAGAAAACTGATAGCAAGAGCTTAGCTTATCATAAAGACTGGAAACGGGGAAAAGGTTAGTTTAGCTGGAAGGTGAGAGAAAATCCTCTTACCTACAAAGTGTAGCCAGAGCTTTTCATTTCTACACTTTGATTTAATGTATGGGATAAAAACAAAGATATAATGCGTTAGTTAGTGAGCTTTAGAGGTGGAGCAGGCTAAATTTTCATTTTATCTTAGTTTAGTCAGAGCCAGGCTGTTTGCAATCCAGCTGCTGGCTGTACTTTCAAATTTACCACACCTGTCAAACCTGACAGTGGTGTCTGTTTTCTCATTTAACTCAAATTAGCAGAGAAAAAATATTAAAAAAAATACAGATTTGTTTAATTTTCTTTTCTTTTGTCCTTTTTTACTTCTTTTTTCCACCACACTATCCCTTTGCTCTCAAAACTGTCAACACAGTTGGAATCCTTTCTTTGAGACTCTGGTCCATGTTGACATGATTGGATCACATCATTTCTGCAGATTTGTCAGCAGCACATTCATGCTGCCAATCTCCCGCTCTTCCACACCCCAGAGGTGTTCTATTGGATTTATATCTGGGGACTGGGGAGGTCAGTGAAGTACACTGAACTCACTGTCATGTTCATAAAATGACTTTTGCTTTGTGACATGGAGCATTATCCTGCTGGAAGTACCCATTAGAGGATGGTAAACTGTGGCCATAAAGGCCTGCACATGGTCAGATACAATACTCAGACAGGCCGTGGCATTCAATTGATGGTATTAAGGGCCCACACTGTGCCAAGAAAACTTTACCCTTACCATTTCAACACCACCACCACCAGCCTGGACTGTTGACACAGATGCCAAATTGTGATCTTACCATTTGTGTGCCTCATCACAAATCCAGATACAGACCATGCAATGTTTTTCCAATCTTCAACTGTCCAGTTTTTGTGAGCCAGCATTTTGAGTAAACCTCAAATAGAGAAATACTCAAACCAGCCCCTCATTAAGTTCACACTTGTTTCTCATTCTGATGTTTGATGTGAACATTAACTGAAGCTCCTGACAAGTATCTGCTTGATTTTATGCATTGCACCACTGCCACATGATTAGCTGAGCAGAGTGCAGGTGTCTAAGTCTTTTAGTATACCCATGCAGGAAAATAATCTGTCATTGTTAAAATTAATATTATTCTACAACACTCCAACAATCACATCTGAGAAAAACAACTCTTTCACAGCAAGTTTTGTTTCCAGGTAGACCCATTACAAAAGTAAATCCTGCACAGACTCAGTTCATAGTAAAATGCTCACAGAAACTCTTTGAATTAATAGTCTTGGTCAGTGACCTGATAATAAAATTAGACAGGTCAGGTCAGTCTGTTTTCCATGCTCAGCTCAGAGTGGTTAAATTGTACCACAAGGGGCTTCAGTGAACAAAATAACTGTAACACCGAGACCTTTTCCAATTTAGAAGCACTAGACCTGAAATATAGTACCGGCTTCAAAGTTGACAAATTCTCTCCATGTCTTTGAGGCCAGCCATCATTCTCTGTATGTGTGTGTGTGTGTGTGTGTGTGTAAGTGTGTGTGTGTGTGTGTGTGTGTGTGTGTGTGTGTGTGTGTACCTATCCAACAGTGGACCTCCCTATCGTTACATACTCACCAACAGGTGAGATTGTGAAGGTCCACAGTAATGGGCCTTCTCTCTAACCTCTCCTAAAATGTTGCGAATGCAAAATGTCAGCCACTCCCAGTAATCCATGACATAAGCCCCTTTTTTCTATCTCTCTGGAAGTCGGGGGGGAGGGGGGCAGAAGTCCAACACCCAATGTGAAGACAGAAGTGTTCAGAGTGAAGCTCCTACTGAAATCTGTGTTGTGGTTGGTTTGTTTGCGGTGGTGCAGCAACTGGTTCAAGTTCTGCTTATTTTTGGTACCTGGAGCGTCAAAATGAATCCCGCTGCAGCGTAGCCTCAGCTCTCCAGACAGATAGAAGCAATGGGTTATGGGATGGTGAACTACAAGCAGCTTTGGTTTGCTTTTTCTTTCCTTACATAAAAGCACCTGGAAAAAGGAGATGAAAATTAAAGAGGGAATTCAGGTATGTATTCCCATTTTTAAACTGCCTTTTCAAATAGTTTTTATTCATGAATTAATTCAATTCTTTTTACAATTCCTCCACATTGCAAGTCCCCTCTTGACAATTTTTAAAAGAGAATTACAAAAGCAGTTTTGCAGTTATAGCATGAAAGAAGACTTTAGATATTGCATTTATTTTTGCTTTTTCAAAATCACTAGAAATAGTGGTCCACACCAGTTGCGGCTGCTGGTCTTATAAGGAGGGGAAGCTCATTTTCGGCCTACATCATAAAATGTGTCCGTTTATTTAAATGTAAATTCGCAGAGTGACAGAAGAGAGTCGCCAAACACAACGCCAGTCGTTTTTAAGAAAGACAAAGTCGCTGAGGATCAGTAACGTCTCCAGATCAACTCCGAACGACGGAATGAAAAACTTGAAAAATGCTCCGGTGGATGCTTATACTTCAAGATCGCTGATTCGCTCATTTCGCTGTCAATCAAAAAGGGACTCAGCCTCAGACAGATCATCCAATCATCATGCAGAAGCCGAGCGTCCGGGCCAGCCCACTGCCCCATAGACCCCCAGAGACGCTGAGCGTCCGATGGACGGGACAAAGCCCAGCATTTATCCAATGACCGTCTAGTTTCGCTGCAGTGGAACAACCCACTCTCTGCTTCCCCATTGAAGTCAGTAGACGCTCGGCGTGTAAAGCACTGTGGCGCTGCGGGGATAAATGAAAAGGAAGTCGTGTCGGTTACTGATAAGTAGCTGATTCTGAACAAAAGATGAACGTGTTCTAGCGCATATTTAGTCAATGAAATGTACACACAACCTCACATATTTGACCACTTATTTTGTTGACATTTTAGGGGAAGCTGAGCTTCCCTTGCAGTCTTAGAGCAATCGCCACTGGTCCACACCCTCATCTGGTCACAGCAGAAGAGTTCAAGGATGGTCTCTATAGGTGAAGGAGTCTCTCAGCTGCTTTGTTTCAAAGACGATTTATACAAAGTTTGTGATTAAAACTCTTAAAATGCTTTATTGTTTGATATTGACTCAGCTTTCTTATCCCACTGAAACTACTTTTTTTTGTTTTTGCCAGTATATGTATACTACAACTGTCTGTCGATTTTACAGTTCTTTAATGAGAGAACATTCATCCTTTTATTTTCTTTTCTTATCTTGACACCATCTTCTTTATGAGAGTGCACCTTGCACCTAGTAATAAAGCTTTGCTGAATGTTACTAGGTAAACCAGGGAAATGAAAGATGTGTGATTATTGGCACCACCAAGTGGTGAGTGCAAGAAAGAAAACAACTCTGAGGAGAGTGTGTGACTTTCACACAACACCTTCCTGTGACATTACAATAATGGCATTGTAACACATACTGTAAGTTAAATAAACAGTGGTTAAACAGAAAATAACCTGGAGTCAAATATATTGATGAATATATTGATCACTGGTTCAAGCGTACTCATTCAGTTTTCATGGCAGAGTTGTTAGATATTTTGAACAGCATCATGAAGAGGGATCTTCAGTGAGCATGGTGTCATACTTCCTCTGAGACTTCCTCTGTAAACTACGACAACCCACAATCAATCTCACTACATATGATGAATGTAGATAAACAAGCAGGATGAGCACTCAGCATTAAACTTCACCACGTTTCCACCACAGCTCAGATAATTACATACAGCTCCTTTCATACTGTTGCTGCGTGGCTACGAAAAAAATATTTGTGTATTTGAGCTAAATAAAGCTGACGCCAAATTGAATATAACAAATGATACAGGAAAAGGAAGTTGCTCTCAGTTTCTCACTGGAAGTGAATCATTTTTAATGTCTAAAGCAGAGATGGTTTTTGTTGGTTGTTTGTTTCTTAATCCTTTATTTAACAGACATGTTAAATATATACATATATATATATATATATTTAACATGTCTGTGTCTGTATATATAATTTTCAATAAATCCCATAAAAAGACCAAAACCAACAACAAATTGATCAGACTGTGTATTTAAAGCCTGACAGAACTAATTCTTCTCTACCATAGATCCGTCCATTGTTCATCACATCAGTGAGCCACACTGTTGAGACTGGGTGACGTGTTCGCTCATAACAATGAACATGGGCACTAGTTTATTCTGAGTCAAACTCATAATTGCTGCCCTACTGCGGGAGATAGTCACTAGACTTCTTTGCTGAACTGCTGCTGCTCACACGCATGTCTGTCCACACCACCAGCGCTGCTGCTGTGCCTTGAATAATGGCCATCAGTACTAATGATCATCCATCGTTGATGAGCTGTCCGAAAGTGAGTTATAACAGAAAGCAATCACGAGAGAGAGAGAGAGAGGGAGAGAGAGAGAGAGAGAGTAGTTATCTAATACTTAATACTCAATGTTTTATCGTACAATTGAATTGTCCATTAAAGAAAAGTTACAAAATATTTTCTTAGCTTTCAATTATATATTTACATATATATAGTTCTTTATATAGTTCTTAGGAAAACAATGGTCGGACTTCGGAATCAGCCAAGAAAATTCGCTTACACCTTACATCTAGGGTTAAAAAATCATGTGACCTGACATCATTAAAAGTAATCTATAGTATAGGGTTTTTAAAAAGCTTCAACATGACCAAGAAATAATCCATATGTAAAGGCTTTATCACATTTTACTTCATTAATATTATTTCATCCTCATATCCACACCATTATTACTGTGCAAACAGTTGTTATTGAAGCATCCTCAGTATATTATTCTACATCATTTGCATGGGCAACACATTTCCTGTTAGCAGCCGTGCTAATTGCAGCTGTGGACTTTACAGTCTACTGAGGATCTCATGATGGTTTTCACACTCTGTCCGGGATCAAATCATTACAGTGATCGCACAGCCAACTAACTTCCATTCTCTGCCCCGACGTGTCCTTTAAACCACTTGAACCTCATGAGCAGGGCACAACGCATTGAGATCCATGGATTATGTGAATGGAGTGGCTGTCGGACTCAGGCACTGTAGGCAATGAGGATAAAATAGGCTCCTCCAGCTCGAAGTTAATGGGGATGGATTGTGTCCGAGGTGATGCAGAGCCACATTTACTGGAGGCCGCAGCCAGGGCGAGGACCTGCACTGTGAACCTAGTGATCTGCAGCAGCACAGGGAGACTGATGCCTGCCCTCCCAACAGGCTATTACATGTGACCAGACCAGAGGTGGCTGGGAAAGTAAGGAGCAGGATTCAATGGTCGAGAGGGTTGCATTAATTAGGCTTGACCATACTGCTGCTCATCCATTATTCCTGGTCCCACTGTTGCTCATTTGGACCTGCGAGAGCAATGTGTGTGTGTGTGTGTGTGTGTGTGTGTGTGTGTGTGTGTGTGTGTGTGTGTATGTGTGTTGCATGCATACAATATTTGAGTAGCTCTTTTTAAAAAGAGTTTTGGCCTTTTTTCTAACTAATGTAATTTGAGCAGAGGGTAAAAGTAACATGACCGCTCTACTTCCTGTATAGTTTTCTGAAGGTTTAACTCCCAGGAACACAACCAGTACTCTAGAGCTGAAATGATCATTTGATTGAATCGATTGGAGAATTGACAGAAGATTAATTTTCAACACGTTCGAGAATTGATTAATCATTTAAGTTAATTTCTAAACAAAAATGCTACAATTTCTCTTGTTTCAGCCTCGCAAATGTGGATGTTTGCTTCTTTTCTTACTTTTTCTGTGACAGTAAACTCATCATGTTCGTGTCTGTGACAGCTGCTCAGATAAAACAAGAAATTAGAATATATTAACTTCAGCTTCAGGGAATATTGATGGACCTTTCTCACTATTCTTTGACATTTTATACGCCGAATAAGCAATCGATTAATAATAAAGAACATAACTGCCAGTATTGATAATGAAAATAGCTGTTGTTTGTTAGCCTTACTGCTTTCCTGTCATGGATTAATATGACCTTTCCAGAGATTTTCTGTCTGATAATCACTTGACACAAAGAAAAACAGTGAAGCAATTTGAATTTCACAGAGCGTCCCCCACAAGATGGAGGATGGAGGACCTGTAATACTTGATATTTACTTCAGTGGGATCAGAATTGATATGGAGGCTTTTGGGGCTCCTGGGCAGTTTCAATGGATTTATACTGCGTTTTTTACAAAATAGTCCAAAGTGATTTGAGGACAGCGGGATCAAACCAGCAACCCTACGATTAGTGGAGGACCCACTCTGCTGAGCCACAGCCACCTCTTACTACCTTACTCCTTTTCAAGTCTTGTTACTTTTAACATTATTCAAGGATTATACAAGTGGTTCCCAAACTGGGGCTGCATCAAGGTATCTAAGCTTCCATGACAGAAACCTCTGTTGTTTTAAATTTTTAAAAATCCAATTGTTGGATGTTCAGCATTGCTTTTTGACTATCCCTGTGTTCTGGTTAATGATTAATCAGCACAGCCGATAAATTCTTTAATATGACAAATCTGATATAGTCAAATCAAAATAAAGACAAATGATGTTTTTTTTCTTACTTGCCTAACAAAACTCATCCCACCAAAAATCTGCACTGAACTTTCTCACATTTATAATTATTATTGCTGCAGGTTATTTATTCAGATAAACATGCATTTGTATACCTTATGTAACTTTTATTTTTCAACATGAAGGTCTAAAAGCAGCCTCCTTTACACTGACAGAAATAATGTTCTGGATGGAGCATACTAACAATTTTATTTAATTTCTGTTCTGCTTTAAAGAAGGCTCCCAAACACGGCTCAGAGTACTGCAGATGCTTTGTAATTTTGAAAAACACTGTGTTTACTTGTTTTAGTTTAACAGAAAAACGCATGCTGATGGTATCAGTGTACCTCACCACAGGCAGGTGGAGCCCTGATGAGACGTGCTCGGCTGTTTGCCAGTTGCACCACATCAATAGGAAATGAACACGTGAGCTATGATTCCTGGAAAAACTTTTTGTTCCACAGTTATATGTTTAATACAAAATGTTCAGGAAATTATATCAAGATGTTCTTTGTGAACTTTTGTTTTTGTGTCTGGATTTTATTTTTGTCTTTTTCAGATGGTAAAGCTGAATAACAAAATCCAAAACTGCAACAAATGCTGCTGAAACTTACTCATACCATTATATCTTTGTAATATAACACACAACCAACTATATGACACATAAAGTTTTATGGTAATGGTTTCAAAGAACCATATAATTTGGTATTAATTACAGGTAAATTAGAGAGTGATCAGTTGGTACACTTCCAGTTATTTCTAAATGCTAAGCTAGCACAACCATGAGATTACGTACAAAGGATAATAGCTGAGCTACACATGTACACTGCGAAATGTCTTTTCAAACAAATATACGATTCAGATATATAAATGAAGAATAAAGTTTCCAGTAACAAATAAATGAGTCATGAATATATCTAGTTAAACATTTTGCAAGTAACTTGGTTAAGTATTTACAAATTGACAATGACCTGAACATCAGAAATTCTTATGGTTGCATCAAAAATGCAAAAGAAAACCCCCCAAAAAACAAGACATTTCATCAAATATACTTTACCTCAGTTTGGTCTGTAAGGGTTAGTCATACATTTTTCATTATTTATGTCTATAATCCAGCATATTGGATTTTGAAATTAAACAAAAAATTGAGCGTGTTTATACCAACATTTGACCAACCAGATTGGGAGCGCAACCCCTTTATATTTTATAACACTGAGAACCCCGAGGTCATGCTTTAGAAAACTTGGTAGGGTTTATATTCTACACTCAGGATTTACGGGTTTTAGCGGGTTTTTCATTAGTTGGTTGATTTATAAATAATAAAAGTTAAAGAATACATTGTTTTTCAACCAGAATTTTACAGGAAAGGCTCAAGGTCAAAACAGTCACTTTGGTCCAGACTGAAATGTCTGTTGACAACAGTTGGATTTTGGTGACTTCTCTTCTAGCCCCACCACAGTGCTGATATTTGTGATTTTAAGTGAAGTGTCTTGACAACTATTGGATGGATTGTCATGAAAAGTGGCACAAGAATTCAAGTCCCACTCAGGGTGAATTACAGTCTCTTTGTCATGGTCTCAGCCTGGAGGCTCCAGGGTTTTGGTTTTTTGGACTTTTTTGGACTTTCTTGATGATTTAGTTTTCTGTGATTTGGGTTTCTGTTCTGGGTTTTGAGTATTTCTGGTTTGGGTATTTCTATTGTCTAGTTTAGTCTTCCCTGTCTTGTAGCTCTGTTTCCCCGTGCACTTCCTGTTTTATTTTGATAGTCGTGTCACCCCAGTGTCTGAGTTCTAGTTTTGCTTCCTTTGGTTAATCATCCCTGATGTGTCCCACCTGTGTCTGCTTCCCCACCTGTTCTCCATCGTTAATCAGTTCCGTTCCTTTAAAAAGCCCTTGCTCTTTCTTGTCTTTGTGGGATCATTGTTGGTGATGTGGTTTGGTGGTTGGGTCGTTGTCGGCGCATGTATGAACTTTGGTTTTTGTTCACACTGGTTCCTCTGCATCTGAGTCTCTCACCCTCACCCCTGCTTCATCGGTTCGTGACACTCTTTCCTGATCCCCTGACGTTTCATCCTGCACCACCATGACAGCAGAATATTATTTTGTCCAGTACTGCCTGCAAAACTAATGGCACTCCCATCAGCCTCAGCTCTACTTTGTGTTTAGTACTATTTAGCAAATGTTTGAATACTAATACATGATAAACATCCTCAACAGCATGTTAGCATATTGGCATTAGCATTACCTTCAGTCCAACCTACCAGAGCCTCTAGCATGGCTTCAGACTCTTAATCTTGTTGTATAAGTAGATGGCAGCCATTCAAAACATACTTGTTACCATGCAAAATACATGTTTGCTACTCAAACCTTGAAATTCCGGTATGAGTCTTTATTGGACGCACTGTGGGTGTTTATATCAATATAAACAAGGCAGTAAACACCTCCCCATTAGCATTACTAACTTACATTATTGCCTTGCATGAGTCTGAATAAAATGCAGGGCTGCTGATGATTTGAATGTGCCTTCTGATTGGACTGAAGCACAGCCCCTAGCCCGCTAACAACCAGCAGGCAAGCTCTCAGCTCATTAGTCCTAGCTCCTCTCACTCAAGACACACATCTTCCAGAGACTCCACACCACAGTGGGGGGAATGACTGGGATAAATAAGGAATAATCAAGGAATCGTTCTGGCTGCGAGATGACCTGAATACTGGGCTCCTTGCCGTCATGGAGGCTCTGCCGACACACTGCTACCATTATAATGAATGGAGCAGTGTATGGAGAGGACAGAGAGAGACCTTCAGTACAGTCCCACTAATGTTTGGGGAGGAGAAGGACGCTCTTTTGTAGTCGGGTTCATACAGAGGCTTGTTTCAGTACAACTTTTGCATGCTGTGATGCCTGCCCACGTTCTATATTTGGAACAGAATCATTTGCAAGACAAACAATATGAATTTAAATTTTTACCTATTAATAACAGTCGGTGAGTGGGAAGTCATAGATAATTGCAGAGGAAGGGTTCTCAAAAATAAAACATCCTCCTCCAAAAATTCACACTCACAGCTGAGTTAGTGTCTATGCAGCTAACATGAAAGACATGTGGTTCAGACAAACCAACCAGATGAGACAAACAATGACAATGTAGGTGGGGAGAGAAAAACAGACCAGAAGCACACAAACACAGACCACACAATGCAAAATAATACTTTTCACCCTTCAAAGTCTAATTATAATGAAAAATGTATTCAAATGACAAATGAGTCATTTTGGAAACTCTTGACAGTGTGAAAGTGTTCAGATGCGGCTAAACATCAACTATATGCTAATAAAAAGCTTTTTTTCCCACCTCTCCTTGTCTCAAACTGCATTTCAAACTGATGTGCCACGGCTCTTCACAAAGTTCACAAAGCCATGACACGTTGCTGCAGTATCAGATCAGGTATCTTCCTCCATGAGGATAATATTTCATGTACAGGACATTCGTTTTCTAGTCAACTTCAGCGGTGAGCCACCGCCGGTCTCTGTCCATCCATCATCTCCTGACCTTCAGCTCGGTGCCCTGACGGCTGCCTGGGGCACGGGAGAGTGACTAATGTCGTCTCAACCGCCACCTCCCTGCACCAAAGGCCTCTTATATCCGTCCAGTATTATCCGAGCCTGGCGTCTACAGATTCCTATCACCGCTCCCAGCTTTAATTATTCACGCTGCTGAATCACACTCTCATTGTAGAGATAGCCAGACTGGCCAGACTACCTGCCCTCTCCCTCCCTCAGATCTTATCTCTCTGGCTGTATGACACAATCTCATCCTCCTCTTAAATACTGTAAATGAACTACTACTGAACTACTGGACTTTCCTGTAAGCATACAATGAGTAAAACATGCAGTCTAAAATTAAGCCAAGATAAGAGTGACTGTATGCAAGGATGTAAGTTTGTATCAGAAGTCACTTCTCCTTCAAGCTAAAAACACAACAACCTGTTATGGCTATTTCCTGTCTTATAATGTTTTCTATAACAATGATGGTAGTCAAACAAAGGAATTCAAAAAGTTGTTTAAGTTTCAAGCGGAAAGCTTGTCACATGGTCATTGTCTGAAACCATTCCTCATATATATTTACTATGTTGGATTTTGGGGGGGGGGGGGGGGGGGGGGGTTGAACTTAAAGTGTGTACTGTACTGTACTGTTACCCCCATATTTGAACAATTTTCAGGTTTGTATGAGGGCTGGCTTTTCACCTCGCTTTTGCTACTTACACAAATTCACTTGCAGTTTCATGAATTGATATTGCTGAATATCATCTTCACCAAGAAGAAAACAAATGAACCTTACAGCCTCATCTTTAGTTGGTGTTCTGTATACAAGAATATTATCCATTACACATTGTCAACTCTAAATCACAAATATATGTGAATGTCATTAGTTTTGCAGGTATTTCAGTGAATCAAAGTACTGGAAAATTTTGACCTGATAACGACACTAGATGAAGCCGAATCATAATCAAGTCTTCCTCTGGGGGCCATAAATGTCAGAGCAAAATCAGTGCCAGTCCATTCAATGGTCAGTCTGGACCGAAGGGGTGACCTGCGTAAGTATTTAAAAGATAATTGGTGAAAGTTAGGTAGGAAATGTCAAGCCTCTTTTACTGTAACTTTATTGTTATCATGTCTACAAAGGGACTTTCTGCCACTGCAGCTGTGCTTGATGTGGTTTATGAGTGCGATCACACGCGACCTTCCTGTGAAGCTGGCAACTCAACATTACTATGACTTTAACTTCAGTGTGATGACCATGAGTGCATGAAGAACTTGGGTAATAGTAAAATGTGAAAATCCTGAAATCTTTGTCTCCCCCCCCAGACTGGGACTCTGGATCTTATTTCTTAGTGACAGAGGAGGGGAGGATGGCTCATTTTTTTGGCTGCTGGGAGGAGGGAGGGGTGGGGGGG
>NW_019525660.1:1702382-1852823 GCF_002814215.2 Seriola lalandi dorsalis | reverse complement strand
GGTGGGGGGGTTGAGGGCACAGGATGAGCTGCCAGATTGACAGGCTGATGGGGCTGTCGCTGGGGGCCAAGGTGTAGAGACTGGCTCAAAAGATAAGCATCAGTGAGAATATGAGAGGCGAGATGGTAATCTTTCACAGGAAGTCAGGCTATACCATTGCAGAAGAAACCACAGGAGAGAGGCTGACCTTGTGGGCCTGTGTTCAGCTGCATCGCTTTTCAGAGGAGGCCTGGCCTCCAACCCACTGCAGACAGGAAGATACTCCGTCATAGTACTGCTCTATTTAGAAACAAAGACAAGTCAACTCAAGGGTTTCTGTGCTGATCACTGTGAAGTCGTCCTTCACTTTATTTTGCTCATCAGTTTTGCATCACAGCACGCTGTCAGCATGAGAACCAATAATCTGAATCGATATATCGTCTGAGAACTTTTGCACAACATTTAGCTCAGACTATTGTAGACGACAGTTTTAGCTGACATTTAAATTCCTGACTTTCAAGGTGTGTTCAAACAGAATGCGAAGCACACTTTTGCTTTGCATTATTTGATAAATTTAACCACTGGACTGTTTGTGTTTAAGCAAGCAACCAATGCCCTAACTGTGGCAAACAAGAACTCTGTGTATGGTAATGTGCCTGTTCTCTAGAACAACTTCCTGGTTCAACAATGACCGACAGTACTTGCCATAGTTGTGCACACTCAAGGTTTCCCTTTGCACTGAGGGATTATAGCAGTTCAGTCCAATAAAGTGGTAGTTAATGTGGCTAAACTGTCAACTTTTTACAATGTGTATGAATGCCTCACTGTTTGTGTGTTTTCAGCGTTGCCTGCATCCTCGAGATCTCACTGATCACTTTGCTGATTACGATGTTATAACTGATGAAACTGAGGGCTGGAGCTTAGAAAGTGAAGCCCAAGTTGTAATAAACCAAATTGTTCCTTTTACTGAGTAATATTTGGCCAGAGTGACCCAAAAAGTTTTCCTTATCCTTTAAGGTTAAAAAAATAACATTAAGAAACTGTGGTGAGCAGAGGTCACAGTTTTTAGAGACAGTGGCTTATATAATATCCTGGACTGGCTGCAAGGTTTTAAATAAGAATGAGTAATGCTCACCTCTTCATCTCTTACTACTGTAAGTGCGCCTTCTTCCTGGACCAGTAAAACCCAGCTTCATGGCCGACTCTGCGAATATACGCAGCATGATTCAGCAGATTTTCAGCCTCATTTGAGCTGTTATATCACCACTAATAGATTGAGTTCAATGTCTCTCATTGTCTGAATTTTGGTTTATGTGAGTCTAAGCCAGCAAAGCATACAACCGTCATTCTGATATTAACAAACCATGTTGTAACTTAGACATTTATGAACCTGAGTGCTGAAAATGTGACCATAAATTTTAATGAACTTAATTGGCAGTAGACTCTTTCAAGTGTTTATGCTATAAAATGAAAATATTACACTAAACTGAAATATCGCTTTGAAAGGTTAAGCTTGAATAAAATTAGAATTTGGTTTCACCTTCTTGGTTGATATGTAAATTAAGCTAGATGATGATCTAATCAAAAGAGAAAATGTCATCCTGCTTCCTCTTGCACCTGTCAGAGCAGATGTTGAAATGTTCTGTGCTCAAATTAAGAGAAAAACCTGTAGCGTCAGCAGATTCATTTGACCCTGATTTCCCAAATAAATGGTCTGGGCCTAGTTTCCAGGCTCAGAATAGATTTTGGTCTTGATTTTTTTACATTTTCTCAGCCGTTGTATCACAATAGACACGCGCTGCCTGACAGAAGCTAACACAGGAAACATTGAGGGTGAGGCTCTTGATCACAACCCTCAAGGACTTTTCATATGTCAAGAGCTTGATGCTGAAATTAGCTCTACAGAAATTTTGTATCACAAACGAATCGTCAAAATACTTAACACTGCACTGACAACTGCAGAGGCAACTGTGAAATCACGGGTACACAGGATGAAGCCCTCCACAAACAAACCTACTACTACTTACTGTCTAAAGCAAGCGTGAAGACCTCAGGTTATAGGACAGTTATTCACCACACAGGAAGTAATTTCAGTTTACTGAAGTGGGCTGCTTAACTCAGTCAGACATAAGCAGACCAGGAGTTTTTTTTTTTACGTGAATGAGCGTCAAAGAAAAACTGTAGTCTCTCTGTAACCAATAACCAGAAATTTCTGGACACCCACTGATACAGACGTGCGAACTGTACAAGTCTTCTGAAAAGGTAGGTAACTTTCAACTGTTCTATTTGTGACTGTGTCAAAGCTATGATGGAGCAGAGCGGCAAAGAAACTGGTCTGTGGTAGAAAAAGATTGATGAAAATGTGTAAAATGCTTGGGAATATAAAGAGGAGATTTGAAGTGCAGGATTTTCTGCCAGAGATGAGAATAGAGCTTTGATTAAAATTCAAGAGCAAGCCTCCAGTTGTTGTTCAATTTTTAATTTAATGTGACGTATAAATTGTAATGTGCAGTCATCTCATCATGTATGGAATTGCAGTATGTGAATTAGGTATCGAGGGGGCACTTTTAGTTCAAAAATGCTGTAAATCAGTCAAATAATATAGTTTTCGCAACAAAAGCTTTATCCAGTGAAAGTGAAATAGTGTAAACTTCATAACAACAATGAACTTGAGAAACATTAAAAGGTCAAAGACAAGCTCTTAATACATCCCTGTTACACATAATTTGCCACAGATTTTAGAACTAAAAGTTAGAAGAATAAGAGAATCTACGTCAACACCAACAAGAATATTATTGACAATAATAAATTATGTTTTATGAAAAACAATCCTCGTATTTACAGTATTTCCTAATTTGAGCCCTATTGATATTGTTTCCCTCCACAGACTCAGCTCGCTCTCACTCTGCAGTTGATACTTTCTTGATGCCCGTAGCAAAGTCAGGTCACAAATCCTCAAGCAGTCTAGTGGTTTGAGTTGCCACAAATCCTCTGCACCCAATTTCCATGGGGCAGAAGTTTATTTTCCAGACTAACTGCTCAACCTCAGACGCTAGCTCCATGTATCTAATCTCCTTCCTTTTTATACGTCTCATCCAACACCACTTCCCATGGCCCAGTAAGCTCTACAAAGTAGACAGACAGCTCCGCTGAGTGTTGGACCACAGTGCCAAATCCAATACTGAGTTTGAGTCTCCATTTTGGGACCGTCAGTTGGTAGCCTGTAATGTCTGCTGGCATTTTCACAATCACTGGGCCTCTGTAAAATGTCCCAACTTCTATTTTGGGCAGGTTTCCTTCCTGCTTCCTGGATTGTTTTCTTTCACAGCCACAGGGATTCAAACATAAAAACCTTTCAATCAAAAAGTGGTTGACTGGCCCTGATGCTGTTTCTCTTCCTTTTTGTGCCTCTATCTCTGGAAACATGATTTTTTTTAAATTGATACTAAGTCAGAAAGTTCATATGGTGCATAAATATGAATTTATAATGGTCATCTTTTGTTCAGTTGATCCCTCATAGCAAAGCACTACTCACTAAATCACACCTTACTCTGTGATTAATCCAAATATTTCATCTGCATTGTCCAAAACTGAGATAAAACAAAAATCAATTCAATACTCCTGTGCGTTGACACAACTCCTTTCACAGTTTTAACATTTCAAAGCCAAATTCAAAATGGTTTGGATCTGTAGGTCATTAATGAGTTTTCTGGATATATAAGTTAGTTTTCATTTTCTTGCACTGATATTTGGTAGGTTGAAGATAAATATTGTAAATAGTCATTGGGGCATTTCTAATGAAACTAAAACTGGTGGGATATTACTTTATGGTCTTCTCTGAATTGATTCCTGGTCTTGTGTGCCTGATGTAAAACTCCTTCTGTCTACTGATGGAGCTTTAAGTGAATTTGCAACCGTGTCTCGGAATTATGTTTATATATTACTACATTTTTACATTGCTGACAAACGATGACTCACCAGGAGGTGGTTGGAGTGGACAGCAGGCGAACAAAGCACACAGCTGTCACACCAGAGAGCAAGCTTTGCATTTTGACTCCCGTCTGTGGTTATGTTCATGCAAAAAAAGCATTTTGGTTACCGTTAGGTAAAGATCATGGCTTTGGTTAAATGTAAATAAACACAATGTGTCTTAAGTAACATTGAACCTTTTCTGTATTAAAGCAGACCGTGATATTTACCTCACCTTAACCAAGTGCAGTGGGTGCCTAAACATAACCATGAGAAAGTTAATAATGATGTATTAACAATAAATGGATATTGTACTGCAATATCAAATAGTTTGGCAGAAACAAATTGTCTTACTTTTGTTTTACTGATATGTTCAGCATCAACATATTTTGGACTTGCTAACTACGTAAAAGAAGGACATATCCTCAATATTTTAACAGAACATGTAATCGCAGTTATGTTTCATTCAAAATGTATTTGTGAATGAAAGTTAGTTGTATGTAAAATGACATTTCTAAAACAAGGTTGGAAGTTGTTGTGTAATATGTCACATAATTTACCGGACCAGCATCTTTTTTTTTCTTTTCTTTTTCTCACTATGCTGATGACACTTAGCTGTACGTCTGAGCAGAACAAAATCAATGTACTCATTGGCTGTTATTTATATTATATATTTGTTATTAATAATATATAGTTGAATTCTATAATAGCTATAATATATAACTTCTGCTCAACAGCAGCCACTGTGACTATGTGACTACGAGTGGCAATAATGGGATAGTGGTCATTAAGTTGGTGATCTGACTCATTAATGTCAGTTACACCTTAATATCTCTATAAGGTTTGATAACTTTCGCCCCTGTAATGTTTTGGTCATGACAGACCAAGAAAGTCTGTAGCTGCAAGATACTTAAGTGTATTGACTTGAACAATGTGTTTTATTGCTTGTAAATCAAACTTTTAATTTGTAAGATTTTGATGAGTCTGCAAATTCCAATTCATTTTCCAAAATACCTCCTAAGATGTTTCCTGGAAAGAACTATTTGCTATTAATTAAAAGTAACAGAGAATGATCAGTTTGTACACGTCCAGTTATTTCTAAATGTAAAGCGATAGCACAACCATGAGACTTCTATACAAAGGATAGTGGGTGAGCTACACATGCAAACTGCAAAGTGTGTTTTTAAAAACAAAGATTAAATTCAGCATAAATGAAGAATAAAGTTTCCAATAATACATGAATGAGTAATAAATATTCTTTGGGGTTTAAATGGAGCAATTTATTTCATGCGAATTCATCTAAAAGTAAATAATATATTCAACAACTAACTGAAATTTGCCTCTATATTTCCTATTTCCAGGAAACTTTCAAGAAACGATAAAGAACTGCACCTGTAGCCACAGTTGTAAAACAAAAAGCTTCAAATGGAGTTAAATTATTTAGTAGTTAGGTAGTAAATCAATACTTAATATAAAGATATACATTTATTCATTATTTATTTAATTCATTTAATTAATGTTAAAGATGTTTAAGCAACATCTGTTGATCTGTCTGCACAGCAGGATCTTTTCACCACCCGGGTGCTTGTGTCACATAGAAAAAAAAAAATCTGTCAATGTTTTAAAAAATTAATTCAGCTCAGTTGTATATACAGACCTCACTCTTCTGCTTGTGTAACTGTTGAGGAAGAAAAGTCCAAGGACAAACTGTGTTGGAAGGCCACAGTTTTTAGCGTAAGACCAAACTAATGATGTTTTTCATTTTTGTTTCACCCCCTCGTTAGCTGCAGAGAGAGGGAACAGCCATGAGTCTGCTGTGATAATGGTGAGTTATGGCGTCCGTATCCACAGCGTCTCCCTGCTGGTTCCACATGAACGTTCCCAGGGGAAACTTTGGGAGTTTGCAGCCCACTGATAATTACCTTTTAGCACAGAAATAAGTAGAGAGTGAGTTTCTGCTCTGTCATTGTTAGTACACAACGCAGTGCAGACCAGGATTCTTCTTCTCAGTATTTTTACTATAATTAACAACTGCTGTTTTCTGTTACATCAATATTCCTTTTAAAGTTTAACTGTGAAATAATATTTTGATGTGCTTCATTCAATTTATTTTGTTCTTATACATGTATACAATAATCACCTCTCAAAACAAATTCACTTATACTAAGATTAATGCTGTATGTCATGTGAGGGAGAGTTATAGTCACTGTTACTGACCTGACAGATATTAGTTCAATTTATTTATATGAGCTCTCACTGCATCTGTTAGAGGTGAAATGGCCACATAAACGTCTCATTGTGGTAACGAATATCATGTGCATAGTTTATGTCGGAGCACTATCAGCTCCGATAATCAAATATTTGGAAGTGATGAAACATCTTCAGCCTGCACACAAACTGTGTTTTTGAGAAACTCGCCATTACGTTCAGATGGTTTGATGATATACTTTTGAGAATCTTTGAAAAGCTCACAGTACTTGACATAAATGCAGTAATGGTGTAAAAGTGTTTTATCTGATTTTATTTTTCGGGTTTTGGAGACCCTCACATTGACTCCTGAAAATCGCATAGAGCCCTTCCGTGCTGCGTCCTTGTAATTCTCGAGGATAAAAGTCACGTGCACATTACAAATAAACATTTAAAGTGATAAATGCAAGAATGCTAGTAAGGTTGCATACTAATGTTGTCATCTAGACCTGCATGCATGATGCTTATGAAAACCTTCCCCTTTGCCTTCTGATGGAATTAAAGAAGAACATAAATGAATTCAAATCAAAGCCTATTCAAAAGCATCAGCATATTCTGAGAAGATCTACAGATATTCAGTTTTATATAATGAAAAAGACACAAAATATCAACACGTAACTGAAAAATTGAATGTGAAACATTTCTGTCAACTGTTAGTCTGTTCGGCAATTTGTTTCTTTCATCCAATTAAAGATAATTATATCAGATATTTCATTTTTGTGTCATGAAGTCAGAATCTGGTACATTGACATAATCTTGTCCAACCATCTTTTGCAGAAATGTCTTCTTTTCCCCCACATTTCTCTCTGAATAATTTAATAGTGTTTCTGTCACATAAACTGGATAAATATGGAAAATTGTTCTCATACACAGCCAAGCCTGTGTTTTTATTGTACAAATTATTGCTTTTTAAAATGAACTCTCAGGGTGCATCATCACATGTGGACAACATTCAAACTGGGCGGCCAAAAAGGAAAATTTCCTTCCCGTGGTGAAATATTCAGGTTGGGTGTCGCATGGATGGCTGATGGTGATAGTGCACCTTTCAGACAAAAACATTCATTTCCACCTCGCTTTTAAATTAAATGAGAGAAGCTGGTTGTATTGGTCATGATTGATGCACCCACTGTTAACGTATTCATCCAAATCTCAATTTTAATAAAATAATTCAAAATAATTCACAGAGACAAGCAAAGTTTGTTATTTAACACTTTAACACCAAGTTAAAGAATCTCACTTTTTTTCTATAGCTGACTGTAAATGTTTGCATCTTGTTGTCTGTGTGGCTGTGAAGAGTGAAGCTTTGAAAAGGAAATACCTAAGAGACAAAGCAGGGGGTTATGTTGCAACACCTCCTTGTAGCTTCCTGTGCGTATCAGAGTTGTATATGCGTAGAGGATGAAATGCGAGTTGTCTACTCAGAATATTTACATGTATACTGGGTGATGTAATGAGCAAGACTTGCAGGCTTTGCTGATTTCCTTGCAGATTAGTACATTTTTTCCATAAATCAATGAATGCAGAGATTATTATGAGAAGCAGTCCCTTTTGTCCTAAATCTTAGCGCCCTGCTATTAATTTCAAAAGGCTCAGTGTTAAAACAGATGGAGATTTTAATTTTGTATTTCCAGTATGAAGAAGCTGCAGTTTTCTTCCCATAGGATCGCGACAGAACAGACAGAAACAGGAATCAAAGATGTGGTAACTACAACAGCACTGCGGAGCCTGAGTACGATGTGGTGGATGACCAGGAGGAAGTGCTGAATGTGCGCATACTTCCTGCGAGGCCCATACATGAAGAAAGAGAGTATGCAGGTAGAGAAGGCAACGTGGATACCAGTGTTGCATGAGCTCATCTATTCTTTGATTCTTGTTTCAGAAGTTTTCATGAGTGTTTAATGAGTTTAGTTCCATTTAAGTCCTACGTTAAGTTTCAATTTAGTTTCTCTGGGGTTTGGTCTGGAGTTTTTACATTGACTTTTGAAAGAGCATTTAGAAAAGTATGAATACATATATTATTTTTTATTTACTCTGCAAATAAATGCAGCTAAACATACATCCGTGCAGTTCAGTTGTTCAGTTTATAATCATTGTTTCTGCTTTGAGCAGCGTCTTCATCTGTGTTCAGTGTTTTTACATTTAACCTACATACTGTAGTATCATAATACAAGCTACGTTATAAGCTTGTTGATAGCGAAGCTGAGTGAAAAACAGAAAACCACAAAACTGCTGCCTTGGTTTCTCAGTGGACTGAGAAACTCAAAGAAGAAATCTTCTCCATTTGTAGACGTGAATCTGACCTTTGATGTGTGTCACTCCCCCTGCTGAACTCTCATTATTTCTGTCTGCATTCAATGTATAAAAATAGATCAAATATTCAACAATAATTCATAAATAGACTATAATAACCAATAAGAATTAAATGTGCCACAAACTTCAAGTTAAAGTGCTTTACACTCTAGTTGACACAATGAGGGTGAGTTTGTTTCACTTCTCTACTCAGAAAAGCTCTGGAGAGCATAATTAAAATGAAGCTGAATGAAGCACAGGCAAAAAAAGGAAAAAGAAATAAGAAAGAACAGCTCCACTGCAGACTGTGATGAGAAAGAAAGCAGTGTGGATCTGAGAGAGAGAGCTCATGCTGAGTGAGCATGATCTGCCAGTGGGTCTCTAGAGCCATCTGTTGGCTGAGTCAGACTGCGGGAGATTACAATTATCCAGGAGCCGAAGGGGAGAGAGAGAGAAGCATGTAGCGTGAATAGACTCCCTTTACTCTCCTGCATGGATGTGGCCCACAGCCAGGGGCCTCACAGCTGCACGTCTACAACTATATACTGAATGTGGCTTTTAAATTTGTTCACACTTGGAGTGTTCTCCCTCTGTAATCAATACAGTCTGCTGCTGCAGTGTACTGCTGGGACAGCCAACGACCGAGTTACACGAATGATACAAACACCAAAGGTGTTAAACTTTCAACTAACACTGAAGCTACTATCATTACTGCCACTAATGACAGTGTGGTGATCACAGTTTCTTTCCCTTTCAAGACAGGGATCTTCCAAGATCGTTATCAGCTCAGAGCCTTTCATCACTCGCCAGTGTAAGATTTCTGTTTTCTTTTCTTTGAATGAATGTACCGGTGTTTCCCTGACCATTGCCTAATGGGACCCCCCCCCACACACACACACACACACACACACACACACACAAACAAACAACCCCGAAAGAAAACCAAAGAAAAAAAACATTAATTAAAAAAACAAAACATTTTATTTATGTTATTTACTCGATTTATGTACAGTTGTTTCATTTCAGCTCAGCGTGAGAGTCTTGACTGTGTTTTGCTCTCATGGCGTTTTCTCTCCTCTCCTCTGCGTTCGGGTTCACTGTGTTTGTGTGTTTAAGCCAGCAGAGCAGAGCAAAGACAGGTTGAAAACTCGTTACGTTAAGTGCAATAAAAGCTTTCCAACTAGTGTCATAAATCATTCTAAAACCAAAGATGGACAGACATCAACATCTGAAAGTCAGGCCAAAATGTCAGCGTTTCTTAAATGCACCCGATCTGGCAACAGCCCGTCAACAGCAACTCAGTCAACCTAGGAAGGGGAAACACTGTGTACCATTACAAATGAACCACTGCTGTGTTCTTTCAATAAAATCAGTAACTTCCTTTAAATCGCCTCTGAAAACACATTTTTACTCATGATAATGTATTTTGTCACTGTGGGTCTTTTATATAACCTTATTCAAGTATTTAGAGTATATGTGTATGCAAATAGGTTTATGTCTAAAATTCATATGTGAGTGTTTTAAAAACTTTGTATCTCTGGTTTTGTTGAGTGATATATAAATATACTTTATTAGAATTATTATCATTTTTTATTTTTTTATTTTTTTTATCAGGGTAACTCCAACATCCTCCCTAGACGCCCACCCAGAGAAATCCCACATATAATAGGTAAAGTGAAAATATTTTCATTATTTTGTGGTAAAGAAATGCTGTGGAAATAATTGTGAGAGAGATGCTACGTAACTTTTGAAAAAACAAATAACACATTCCTCCTTGTGCATGTCAAAAGTTTAATACATAAGCAATATGACACGCAGCTACTTAATTCAATACACTCAGGGGGTTCGCTGTTACAGACACACTTGGCTATGGAGGCTGATATTAGTGAACATTAGCAAACCTTAGATAGATATTGCTGCATAAGAGAGATTACGGAATCATTTCACTGATGACTTTTCTTTACTTGGCCACAGGCTGCTGCTCAGCTAAAGTTACATAGGGTCCATTTAAACCTGCATTGTCAAGGTTTAACTCTCTGGAATGTGGAATCACTTCTGCAGAGCTTTTTAACCTTCTTTAGCTCATTGTATTGATTTTACAGCACATTTACTGCATTCAACATCGGTAGTTGAAGGCTGTTTTCAGCAAAATAGCTCTGATAAATCCTCTGTACGCTACAAGAAGCAGACTGTTCAGTTAGCAATTAGCTGGTGAACATAAGCAAGCCTCTCTCAGAAGCAGCTAAAGAACCAGATATTTGTCTCACTTGTTCCTGGAGATGAAAACAGGAGCTATAAGACAAGTGAATATTGGACTTTGTGTTTGCCTGACATGAAAGTAGGCAGCTGTCTGCTAACACATTAGCCAAAACAATTTATAAGCTGTGATATGTTGGACAGTATGTGTTTTGATAGTGTCCAAAACCTGATTTTTGCTGTATTAAGAAAAAGAAGTAATGCCACAATGAAATAAAAATACATTATAATAAGTTAAACTATGAAATAAATGAGTGCTTGAAAATCACCAAAATGGAAAATCAACATATTTTTTTACCCACAGTGTTACGGCATCTGACCTTGATAGAGTTAGGAGCATAAAATACTTCAACTGATGGTTTCAAGATGTGTTTTTAAAAGAAATCGCTAAACCTATTTCTCTGTTGTCTAAAATGTGTCTGTGAATGCAATAAATAAATAGAAAAATAAATAATTACTGTAATACTCAGCAAAGTAACCTGTCAGTACAGCCTTGCAGTTTCCCTCTGAAACCGAGATCCTTAAAATTGTACTTTACTGTAAATATACACAACACATAGTTACCTGTCTGCATTCTGTTTTTAAATCACAGGTCCTGCTGTAAATAGAGATCAGAAGCCTGGAAGAAGAAAGACCAGATTAGGTAACACAAATAAGCAGAATTAACTGAAAACACCTGATCAGTCTGGGACGGATATTAACATGTTGCTTTTACAGATCAGAGGTCCACACCTGTGCGTCCAGGAGACCAGGTAAACACCTGTGACATATATGACATGGTGCACTGTGTATAAATTGTGTTGATTGGCAACTCATTACACAGATGATCACTTCTCTCTCTTTTTTCCCCAGCGCTCACACAGGTAATTCACTCGGCTACAATTCACGTTATTCACTGGAGGGTTATGGATGGACTTACGGCTGAAGTGTGTGTTCTTCCAGGCTTCCTATATCCCCTCCACCGTCTGCCCTGGAGTTGGTGAATCACTTGCCTGGATTGACTGTAGACAGGCCCTGCAGGAGAGAGTGAGTGCTGTTTTATTCTCCCATTCAAACTAATTTGTGGCAGGAAGTGTTGCTAGCAGACAGACTATCACTTTTACCAGTAAGCATCGACACTGCGGTTGTTTTATTTTGCTGTAGCGGACCAGGACATCATGTGGGTTCTTCCCCCTGTGTGAATGATAAGACAGTGAAGGCTTTCTTAGTTTACAGTTTGTACAGTGTAGCAGCAACACCATCTGCTGGTCAGAAAAAGAATCACAGAAAAGCCTGGGAGTTTTCTCTGATTGTGATTTTATCCATATTTTTCATTTCAGTGGACAACAGAAGGCAACTAAAAAAGTAAGAAGTCAAACATGCAGCATTATTTCGATCATAACTAAGAAAAAAAAATCACTTTTGTATTTTCTTTTTTGATTCTGCCTATTTCATTTATTCTGTACAATCAGTGTTTTCATTCATGCTAATTTAATTTCACGCTACACTTGTAACTGGAAAGGACTCTTTATCTTGGCACACTGTTTTAATCTAATCGTCTTTTCATTACTTTTAACAGGCAGAACTCGGTTCACATGCCGTAGGTAAGAGCTAAATAACTGTGAATGACACTTTTTGGTGAAAAGCATCTCCACAGCTGTTATAAGGCAGACTTTGATTTTAGGTTTACAGAGGGCAGAGAGTGTCTCAGCCCCCCATACCAACCAGAGACGTTCCTTAGATCTGGAAACGCATATGGAAATCATGTGAGACTTTTATTTCTCGGGTTTTTCATCACAGTTATGTCATGTTCGGCCATGTTTGATTTACATGTACTCTTTCTTCCTTTATTTAGATCACAACAAAGTCTTGGTAAGTAATGTTACAGCTCATCTGTGTCATTATACAGCGACTGATTAAATAAGTCAACATTAACATCTACTTAAAGAAAGGGTTCCATCAAAACGTCATCACCATGAGTGGCCGCAAACTAAAGAAGACTTTGACCAAAATGACTTTGTTCCAAAGGATAAGCCTCAACAGGTAAACTACCTGCTACTTAATACAAATATTCTGTCAAGTGAATGAAATCTTTGATCACTGAACTCTCCTGGCAGACCTACTGTGAAGAGGACTGGTACATTGGGGCGTGTAATCGAGCAGATGCTGAGCACGCCTTACACCTGGTGAACAAGGTATCTCTATACAAAATGAATTATAAATGAATCTGAATATATCTAAAGCTTAAAAAATTAGTTTGACATTTTGGGAAGTAAAACTTTTTCACTTTCTTGGTGGAAGTTGGAAGAGAAGATCATTACCACTTTCATCTCTATGTATAATCTGCCAATCAGGACCTGTAAAGCTCACTAATTAATATGTTGTATCTTGTTTGTTTAACCCATATAAAAACCAAACAGCAGCTTTGTAAAAGGTTATGTGAAGAACAATTTCTTGGCCAGGGCACAGAGAAAACGAATAAGTGTATTTCCCAAACTGTCAAACAATGCCATTAAACGAGTCTTGTTTTTGTAATTGCTGACATTAGGATGGGGCGTTTTTGGTACGTGACTGCTCCAACATCACCAACAGTGAACCCTTGGTACTGGCTGTATATCACGAGAAGAAGGTTTACAATGTAAAAATTCGGTTCATTGAGAGCACCAGCAAGTACGCCCTGGGAACGGGACAACGATCAAAGGATGTGAGTGGACGAACTGATGAAGCTAAGTCAACAAGCACTCTCTCCAGCAATTATATATACTGTCCCTAACATCTTCTTTCTCCTCAGATGTTTGACTCTGTGGGAGACATCATCAAGTTTCACACCATCTTCCCAATAATACTCATCAGTGGGAGAAATATATCCGGGAGCAAATACCCAGAAAACTGTGTATTGACGTGTCCCATAACAAAGAGGGATGTTCACCAGCTCCTGCAATAACACATGCGCTATTCCAGCAAAGACAAGTTCATCATGAGCATTAAAAGCTGACTGCAGATGCAACGTGCAAGAGTGTTTGATTGTATCAATAAAAAATGCATTTGATCTTGGGCTGCAACTATAACTTTTATTTTTTATTGTCAATTAATCTTTTGGTTATTTTTTTATATGAGAATGTGAAGCAATTTACACGTATTCATCACTTTTTTATTGCAATGTGTGAGCGAATTGTGATGTAATTTAAAAGAAAATTTACTTTCCTGTACTTTCTCAGTTGTCTACATCAGTGTGTAGACGAATTTCTATGTAAAGGACATCAAGAAGATGAGATGTCACCTAAGTGCCTTGTCTCAGTGCCTCTCTCTCTGCTCCCCTATAACAAGAACAGTGTGCAAGACTAGCTAACATAAGCTCAGAAATGGAGTTCACTAGTGTCCACAAACAAAAAAAAGTTTTATCCAGTGAAGCCTATCTGGTCAAATATGTCTGAAATATGTGGCAGTGTGTTGAAGCTTAAGTTAAATACCTCATCATTCACACTAATAAGTATGCAGAATAATAATGCTAATGCATGCAGGCACATAACTAGAAATTTTGAATATGCCTGCAGCACGGTGCACAAGCCGCTTGGCTCTCAGATGCTTCTAGTAATTTTTGCAAATGGATATTAGAGAGCAAAACATTGTAGCCAGACACCGGATGTGACACCAGAAGCATAGCTGGTGATACCACTTCATGTGTTTGTATGTGTGTTGGTAGAAACTACTCAACCTTTCTACCACAGAGCCTCCAGTTAGCTCTTCTAACTCTTGAGATGGTGTGTGTGTGTGTGTGTGTGTGTGTGTGTGTGTGTGTGTGTGTGTGTGTATGTGTATGTGTGTGTGTGTGTGGCAGAAGAGCTGCTTACCAGAGAGCCTCCATTAAGTTTGTCTCGCCTGGTTCAGGCTCTTATAAGGTGAATATCCAGAAGGTGGAGATGGTGTTTGTGTGTAAATGTATGTGTGTGGTTGGTGGTAGAAACTGCCAAAGCTTAACCCTCATAAAACCATTTGTTTTGGTTGGTTTGATGAAGGAAACAGGACACTGATTCAAAGTTCAAATCCCAGCATTTATTAAAGCTAACAGCAATATAGCATTAGGAAAAAGGAGATCGTTACAGAGCTCTGGGTCAAACTTTCTCTCCCTGACAACAACATGCAGTTGTGCCAGTTCAAGAGGTCTGACACTCTACCTCTTTCCTGACCCAGTCTTTCATATTCTTACACAGAAAAAAATAATACAATGTGGGTTGAGTCTCTTCTTATCGGTCCATGCCGCTGTCTTCGTTGTTTTGCTCCTCACAAACAGAGACAATACCCTACTCTATTCCTCGTTTTTTGTCTTACTTCTGTTCCGGGATGTCTACCATATAAGGAGTTATTATTCCTAGGGTGGCCTTCAAACAATATGATAAGTTCAGTCTGTTCGTCTGTAACGTTGCACAGCAAGTTTTATAAAAAGTCACTTAGTTATAAGTGTGGAAGGTGCTGGCGGTAAGGTCACATGGAAGATATTGTCTTAAATTTATATTTTACATTTCAGTCATTCTATAGGATAGAAATCTGTTAAATCGTGCTCCTGGAGGCTTTTTGATACAAACACCAAATCTTTGTTAATAATTCTTTTATTTCTGGCTAAACAGAGCATTTTGCTGTGGTGGTCGGCTCTGCAGGTTCCCACAGCTGATATGTATATGACAGATATCAGCTCTTCTCCAGCTGGAGAAAATAACTGCTCTCTAATGTCATAGTGCTTCGTTTTGGTGTTATTATTTATTTTCCCTTCCCCTTTTCCTTTTTCTTTATGATGCAGTGATTGTTGTTGGTTTTGAATATGTGTGTATGTGTATATGTATGTGTACATGTAAGCCTATACATATTTGTATAATTTAAAAAAAAAGAGAGTTTTTTTCTTCTTTCTTTCTTGGTTGTGCCAGTGTGTTGTGGGTTGTTTGTGCTTGTTAAATTCTAACATCAGTAAAAAAAAATGCTGCTCGTTCCTAATCAGGATTGGAATGTGGTTTGTGATTTATGATTGTGTTATCTAAAGAGGGACAAACACTAATTTGTGTTAATGTATGCATGTGTGAGATAGGGAGTCCTGGGTTGATTATCACAGTCTCCTTTTGTTGTTTCCTTTTGTTGTTACTTTTCCTATATGAGTAACAATCAAACACCAAAGTCTTATGGTTACAAAATGGAGACTTTGATTTCTTTACTCCAATTTTGCCTTGTGTCCATTTAGTTAACCCCCTGGAGCTGACCATTTGACCCTCGGTCTGGTCATACATCTCACTGATGTGCTAAAAGCTGGTCTGTTTGTGAGAGAAGGATCTGTTGTCTCTGTTTCCTTTCAATTTGATAGTTTGATGGTGGCAGGAGTAAGAAGGGCGACATTTTCGGGGCCATAACTCAATTTGTCCTCACTATGAACTGCTTTAATGTCTTGAGACTGATGCCAGGCCTCGAGTGTCCACTAGAGTCGCTCTAAAGTGTACTCATAGAACAGTAGTGTACTTACTCTAGTTTCATACCTGATTACATTTACTCAAGTGCTGTACTTGACAAATAAATTATGTATTATTTTTACTAATTAAGCTAACCAGCAGGAGATAGTTAAAATTAGCCGCACATTTACCTGCTGCAACATTAGTGATGCTAACACATTAATAAATCAATAATTAACATCCCAAATTTTTTTTTTTTTTGAAAAGGACCATTATGCATGGTGAGTGTTTTTTAATTTTGGTACTTAACGTACAGTATATTCTGAAGCTGGAAGCAGAGAATTGCTAGAGTTTGGTATTACTATGTCTTCCACCACTGTTTGTGATTAAGTTCTAACAAACACGTGCCAATCTAAAACAAGATTCTTCCTTGACCATGATATTATCTAAATGAAAATTAAGGACATTTTGTTTGTTAATTCTAACATTTTATTAATTAACTGGAGCCTGAATGTCTTTTCAATCTTCTGACAAAGATAATTGCTCATTTTTGAGATTATCTCAATGTGTTAAGAAACGTGTTGACCTACTATAAGAAACATCTTACTGTGACCATGAACCCTTTGTGATGTAGTTATGTTGAACAAAACAGATAAAGCCATAAAAATCGTGATCATATTTACTTTGTTTTAAATGAAAAAGGTGTTACACAATAGTTTATAAAAGCATGGGGAACACAATAATGATAAACACTGAATTTAGTAAAACCAAGAACAGTTTAAACTGCAACATGAATAATTCTCACACAAATAAGGAGTGAATGAAAGGCAAAGTAAAGTATCAAAAAAAACAAACAGTCAAACACCTTTAAAATGATTATATATAACAAAGACTGCGCAGCAGCTTCAAACACTGCAATGTAAGAAAAGAAAAGCACAACATAACTGTTGTTGCAGAAGAGGCAGTGGAATGTTAACCATCCCCTACTGATTAGGAACACCAGTCATCACGTTTTGTTTTCATAGGTATATACACAATAAAATCTGTGGGTGACCAAAAAGTATATACACAATAAAAACTATGGGCAACCAAAACCTATAAATTTAATCATAGGTCTAGCACCTCATACATCATGATTACATTATAAACAAGAAGACACAGGTGTCATAATGCTGCTGTTAAGAAGAGAAACAGATCTGCAAAGTATAAGGACAGAAGGTTGCTTATGTCCTTTTCATGATTTTTGAAAAATATACAATAGTTTTTAACAGGTTGTAAGCTGGGTTTTGTTTAAGGGTCCTCGTTTTTTTCTGAATTATGGCAACATTGCAAACTGTACGACACAAAGACAAACAATGATCCAAGAGGATTTCATGGAATTAACACTGGTTTCTAGGGCTGTAGCTCAAATAGTCACAAACATCTGTAATTAATTACTCATCAGATCCATGAAAAACATATGTGGTAGAAATAATAAAAAGTATACAGTAATGCTCAAGTTCAGGTTAAAATAAGACTGAACAATATTTTTTTTAAAAAATCACCATGATTATTTAAGACTACTTTTGCCCTTTAAGCTCTCTGGCAGCGTTTTAAACAGATAAATAGCCATTAATAAGTTCATCTTTCTCATTCATCAGTATTAGAGTTTATTAGGCTCTAGCCTCACAGAAACCAAAAATAACAGTGCATTCAGGCACTCCTGGTCTAATGGTAACGCAAAAAACATTCAAGTTTATCAATGGCCAGCAAAGTACTGTTGGGAAAAGTTTACAGTACAACTGTGACATTTCACTTCTCACAACATACAACGGACAACTTGCAAACCTCCATTTCTTATATTCAATATTGTAACAAGTGCTGGTGTTTATGCCTAGCTTTCCCTATTTACACCTGCATCCACCTTTTCATTACGACTGAAGCCAATCCCAGCTGACACTGGGGAAAAAGATGAAGTATACCCTGGACAAGTGGCCAGTCTATCACAGGGCTGACTTATAGAGACAAACAATTAACCAAACCTGCATGTTTTGGACTTGCCTAGAGGAAACCCATGCAGAGATGGGGAGAACGTGCAAATTCCACACACAGGTGTGAAGTATTTACAACTAGCAGTGGCTTTTTCATTGGCCCAATTCATTTGATGAACTTACCAGTGACTGATGACCATCTGAAAAACACAACAGTCATGTAATACTTCCCAAATATGAGTTTGCAAGGAGTGCCTGAACACACCACCAAACAAGTGACCAACCCAGTAAAACACTGTGATCTCTAAGAAAGCCACATTTCTCAGGTCAAACTTGGAGAAGCCTTTGAAATGTGTCCCAGTTATCAGCGTTGAAATGTATACTTTTTGGATGCAACTCTTGAATTGCCACATAAGTGTCTACACAACTACCTACCAACACAACAAACAAAGAAACCACTGATTTTTCCATCATTAATATTGGCAAAATCAATGGCTTTATTTATATTATAAATGGCACTGTTTTTATTCTGAATGCATCTTTGATAAACTCAGGTGTGCTGCACATATTGCATCTACTTGAGCTTGCATTTTAAATGGGACCAAATAAACCGTGAAACCTTACTGATGCAAACAAAACAGAAATAAAAAAGACATCATTTTAAATAAACAGCATGCGTTAATGCCTTAACTCTGGCAGATCTACTGGTTTCTCAAACTTCTTTAACAGTTTTTAACATCTGTGTATTACTGACGGCAATCTACTACAGCAGATGGTCCATATTCAATGAAAAAGCAGTCAAAACTGCATTGCACTTGAATAATCCGTATCCCATGCCTATATAGACAAACATATAACAATGTTCAGTGATAAATCTAATGCTCACAAAAGAAAACAACTGCCTCAATATTGTGTCAGTTTTTTTTAAGTCAGCATATTCCCATTGTAATACTAGTTATTTCCACATAAATGTACACTTCTTTCCATTGATGCGTTGTCCAATAAATTCATGGAAAGACTCTGACAGTGCACCCCATCACTTCATATTTCTGTCCCATCACTTTGCTCAGCCTCATTTTTAAGATTTGGCACTTTGGAACCACCTCAGAGGCTCCTGTGTCAGCGAAAGTGTCTGCTCTCGCTCCCTGTACAGGGGACCGGGGCTTTGGGTGATTGAGTACCACTACGGGCTGGTTGGGGCCTGGTCGTTTCACCAGCTGGTCCACCTTCAGCGGCATCGGGTAAATAACTGCACAATCAGTTACACTGCCCATAGGTAAATGTGTCTTACATTTGGATATTCTAAGTTTCAGTCCTTTCTTACTTTTTTTCCACATGCCTACTTGTACCCTTTTCAGAGAGACAGTGAGGAACTTTGAGGAGATGTCATGCTCACTTTTTGCCATTTGCTGTAGAGGATCTATTTTAGAAGCAGATTCCTGATCTGTTGAAGATTTAGAATCAGGTGTGTGACTGCATTTATTATCATCTTTTGGCGTAGTGCTCTTTGTTTCCTTCTTGACATGGAAGTGGTTGTTAATCAGTGCAGGAGGATGCTGGATCCCTTTATCATACTCCTCTACTTTTACAGAGTCAGTGGTCTGCTCTCTCGGTAAAGGATCACAGATGAAGGATCCATCTTTTGCGGGAATCGGAGCGCAGTACCCTGATTTCGGTGCCTCCTTCACCTGTTCTGTGTTGTTAGTCATCTTGATGTGATCTTGAGGTGTAGTGCCAGAACTGTCACTTTTATCCATCACTATGCCACGCAGAGCCATTACAAGAGGCTGAATGGAGCCTTGGGCCTCCTCTGGTTGTTGACTTAAAGAGAACACAGATGAAATTACTGGAAAACCCTCAGGTTCTGGCATGTCTACTTCTCCTGCTCTCTCAATGGTTCTGACTGGGGTCCAAGCTGAAATCTTTGAATTTAAATGATTACAAAGCAAAGGGGCTTTGACGGTTGAGGGCTCATTTAGAGTCCTGAGTGTTGGGAAAGATTGATTTGTGACAACATTATCCTTACATGCCGAAATCGCTGGCGGTCTCACTTGGACAGCTGCAGCTAAGGGAACACTCAAGGAAAGAGAAGCTGATTTCAGACTTTGCTGGTTAGAGCTCACTGCGTCTTTCATTGTTTTTGAAGCAATGTTGTTCCTGTGACGGATCTCCCCGGGTTCCAGCTTCACAGCCATCGACACATCTCTGGGGATGTTTTTTGTGTCACTTGCTCTCCGGGCTAAGATACTCTGGGAATGCTCTGGAATTAAATTCTTCCTCTCCTCCACTGCTCTCTGAGAAACACCAGTTGCCATGTTGTCTGGATGCAGGGTGCTAGACAACCTGTTGGCAACCCTGGTGGTGATAACAGTCGGAGGAGCTGCATTATGATTTACAGCTTCTCTTGTTGCAACTCTGATCCCACTATTTCCGTCTCTTACAGGATTGAGGATACTTTTGGGAAGCTTGTTTGGAATGACTGTGTTGCACTCCAAGTTGATTATTTCTTGTGATGGTCTTTTGAATCCACTCTTTTCTTTGCTTCCTTGATTCGGAAGGTTTTTGGAAATACTGACTGGGACAACAGCAGGACGCTCCACATTCACTGTCTTTGTTTCACACTGTTTCCTGTTGACTGTGCACATCCCCATACTCAGAGACTTCACTGTGTTTGGATGATTTAGTGTAGATGATAATGGCTTCCCCATAGCAGTGTTTTGAGAGACTGTGGTCCTTGTGTCTTTTATCACAGACTCATTTTCTTGTTGAGTGACGAGCCTCAATTTAAGTTCCTTTGTCCCATTAACAGTTTTCACCTCAACAAGTTCAACCAAGCAGCCAGCAGGGATTGTTACTTCCTCTGGAAGAGAAACTGTTAGCGCCCTGTTGTGCTGAATGAGTCCACTCAAAGGGGACAAACGTTCTGTATTTCCATTCGTGCCATTTGATACATTTGTGTCCAGTGTTTTCCCCCTCTGTTCATCTTTGCCCAGTCTGACTGCAGGTGCACTCAGGGTGGGTATTGTCACCCGGACAGCTGGTCGAACTGATGACGGATCAGCGGTGGGCACACTTGGTAAGGCACTGGAGACAGGCACATGAGAAGTTTTAGCCATGCCAGGCTTAGCAGGTCCTTGACTAATGCTTTTACTATGCAGACGCTCAATGTGCTTCACAAGGCACAGCCTCCTCATATAGCCCTGTCCACAGTGAGGACATTTGAATGGATATTTTGCAGTATGTTGTTTCAGGTGTGCATTTAACTCTGCCTCACTGAATGAGACATTGTTGCAATAAAAACAGTAAAATCTTGTCCCCATGTGTTCAATCATATGCTTCTTAAACACTGCAGCGTCTGCAGAAGCAAATCCACATTTCTCACAATACATCACATTTGAAGTGCTTAATACACGATCCAAGGGCAAGTTCTGATGTCCACCATTCACAGATGATGGGATGCTTTGATAACCGACAGGTTTCATGTTGAACAGTGAGGTCCACTGGTCATCTGGCGGCAGGGTCCCACAAATCAAAGGCTGCAGTTACACAGTGAAATAAACATCCATCTTCGCCTGACATCCAGCGTTTACTCGTCAGGGAAGCAAAGGCCGATGAAACCGTGAACTGACAATGGAGTCATCTGCCCCCTGCGAAAAGCAAATGAGAAAAAAAAAGCGTTAAGAGTCAAAGTGTGAGTGAACCTTACAGGGCACAGTGATGATATTGTAACAAGGCCCATAAAGCCCCTCCCCCCTCACACACAGCTCATGCAGCATTTTCTGCGCCTGCAGCTCTCTCTTCTCCAATTACCGAACTGCAAGCATGACAAAAGACACACAGCGGCCAACTAAACTGCATAAAGTCATCTCTAAATTATCCTGCTGCTGTCCTCCTTTGAACACAAGCAAAAGGCCCTACCTGACCACAACTAGGGGCTCACAAAGACGACGCCCCGCAACTGTTTATGTTTGCAACAGAGTCAAATCCCAAACACATACCTGTTTGGAGTGTTGTGTAAATGCGTTTTTATGATCCGTTACATATATTCAAAGTGAATCGACTGTTTAAAATCCCTTCTCTGGATTTGATACAGACGCTTGTCAACACGACCAACCGAGCCGCTTTCACGTTAGCTTGGCATTAGCCATTCGTATCGAGCGAAAACAATTCCGGAAATAGCTGCTCCTACATTCAAAATAAGAGTGTGAAATAAAAATAAAACTACTCCAATGCGTTGTATGTTCTAAATTTACTGATAACATAAGCTCAATTACCTTTTTGATTCATTTCAATTTCTTTTTATGGTGTTGTACGTTACGAAACAATGTTTTGATACATGTTGCTCTTGGAGTGACGTATACATTTGAAAGTTGCAACCGGAAGTTCACGTTTTATTTTGTTTTTCTTGACAACTGACGAACTGGGCGAAGCGTACGTGCTATTCCTGAAGAAACACAACGCAAACGGCTTTTATTTCCTGGGATTTTTTACGCTAAATTCCCAATCTGTTACAAAAACCACGTAAAGCTATGATTGGGCATCGACGTTGTCCCGCCCTCAAACGTGACAACTTCCACCATGACAGTGATCATTTTAAACTCCTCGGTTGCAATTTTCTCATTAAATCACTGAAGGCAACATTTGTACCTGTTTTAGAGACAGACAGGAGGACGAGTCATCGCACCAGTTGGTATAAATGTGCCTGGGTTACGTTGAGTTCACCCAATGACACAGGAAGTGGTTTACAGCTTATGAATTTGAGGTGACAAAGTCAAACCAAAGGCTAAGAGACTGACTAGAGAGAGAGAGAGAGAGAGAGAGAGAGAGAGAGAGAGAGAGAGATAAACAACGGCACGTTGTGGATACAGCTCATTAAAATGCGCTAAAAAAAAGATATAAACATGCTGTTTATAAGAGTCTGCAGACTGCGTCCTACTATTTCAGTGTCCCTGGCATTACCCAGGTGAGTGTGTTTATTTCAGACACTAGACTGAAGAATATTTGTTATTTAAATAATTGTCATGATACTTTCTCGGTTGCTATTTATGTATTTTTTAAATCTAGAAACCTCATTGCTCATATGCTTTGAACTTAGCTTGATATTTTATCAAATTCTTGTTAGAGATTTTGCTGTTATTGTAACCCCCTCTCCACAGTAGCTCATGGGAGGATCATCGTGACTATTGTGAAAACTGTTTCTGGGATTTACACACCATTGTTGTAATTCATAATGACACAGCAGTGGCTTTCACTTGACCCTCCCATTCCCCTATTCGTCCAACACATACGGCTGCTAGCTTCCTGGTTATGGCAATTTTAATCCAGCTAACCCGGACACAACCTCCGTGCTGGTTTATCTTCAGAAAGCAACTTTTTTCGTATTTTCGCAGACACGGATTGATCCGCCGCAGCATGGCCTCAGACCCGAAGGCAGCAGAGACGACCCGCTTCGACTTTCTAGTGATCGGTGGCGGGTCTGGGGGTCTGGCCGGAGCTCGGAGGGCGTCGGAGCTCGGAGCAGCCACCGCAGTGATCGAGAGTCACAAACTCGGAGGTACCTGCGTGAGTAAAAAAAAAAAAAACAAAACAAAAACAAAACACTGCCATCCATCCCGACTGCTGTCACTTTACTGTCGCCTCTGCAGCTTTCACACACACACGTTAGTTGCCAGGTTCAGTGCGAAGCCTCCCGACTCCTTTTGTGGAAGTTTTTTGTGTCCAACAAACACTGTGGGTTTGTTAGACGTTTGAAGCGTCCCAGCCGATAAGCAACCCTCCTCTTCCCGCAGCCCTGACACACTAAAGCTAACGTCCAGTCTATGAAACGGTAGATACATTAAATAAAAATAGACATATAAGAATAAGTTGATTTAGAATGGAGAATTTTTCATATATTTAATTTTTTACTATTGCAGGGCTTTTGCTTTTGTATTGCATTGTATATTGGCGTGTTCATATTTTTGTGTCCCCCACCACATTCACTTTTCAGTTGAACTAACAAGTGGGGAGTTGAGAACAGATACTGCTGCAGATTTGTGTTAAACAATCGGTTACTGCACAAAGCTGAGGCTGGTTTTCAGAGTAATTTTACCAATTTTGCTAATAAATAAGGAAAGACGCTTGCTTGATATAATGTTGTACAAATCACATAACAAGAGATTCAGCCATGATCAAATCCAATATCTGCACCTTTTTATTTGCAGAGTAAGTTGAGACTTATGGTATCATGAAGGTTTTGTTTCCAAATATGAAAACTTTAGTCAGACATAGATGCAAAGGAACACACTTCATTATTACAAGATTATTTCATATCTAATTGTGCATGCATTTAGAATATTGTGATTATATATTTATTTGGGGAAAATATTAATATTAATATTGTGATACTGATATAAGCCACATCACCCAGCTCTAGCCTATATGTTTTTAAGTATGATGAAATTCTAAGCAAGGCTTTTACTTTACGTTTTAGCTTTTAATTTAACACTGCAATACATATCAGTTAAGTAATGTGCCGTGCAAATAAAGTTCAGAGCTCTCCTTTCTTTAAAACTTAACATGTGCTTGGACGCTGTTTGATCGAGCTTACTCTGAACTAATTTGTTTCATTGTTTTTCAGGTTAATGTTGGCTGTGTCCCAAAGAAGGTACAGTCTTTCCCTCCTTGTAATAGGCAGAGTTTAATGCAGAGACATAATTGTTGCAGATTTCAAACCCAGTACCTTTACCTCTCGTCACAGGTTATGTGGAATGCAGCAGTTCATGCTGAGTATCTCCATGATCACAATGATTACGGCTTTGACGTTGGAAATGTTCGTTTCAGTTGGGAGTAAGTTACAGTATCTGTTGGTGTCTGTTTTCTGTTTTTTTTTTTTTTTTTTTTTTTTTTTTGCAACCACAAAGAGCTCTTTTGAAAACTGTTGGTTGGTAGTTCCTGGAACAAAGCGGTATCCATTTCACAGCATAACTTCTCAGTCTGTCCTGTCTTCTGTTGCTTCACTTTGGCCTACTTCTTTATCTTTGTGAACAACATAGTTCAGTCAGGGTGATTGCCTAAGATAAGCCTGTGGAAGGAGTGGCTGCCTGCAGAAGTGGAAAACATTGGTCAGAGATTCAAAGCACAATCGTACAACAGGAACGGGCAGTCATAGGATCAAGGTGTGCCTGTATGGATTGGACAAGACCGTGTGTTTACACTACAAAAAAATAATGTTAAAATATACAGGAAGCAGAAACAGTATCACTGAATACTAATGCAATTTAACAGCATAACCATGTAACAAGTATGTCAGAAATGCTGTTGCTTCGACTCGTAATTTCTGAGACTGTAGTTTGTGTTATGGTATTAGATTGTATTATATTGTCAGGTGTTCCTGTGATTTAGCCCATCCCCTATTCATTGCAGCAGGATCTACACTACAATGTGAGAAGGATTTTGTAGTTCTTGCAAAGTGAAAAATACAATACTATAGAAAATAAATTAATAAGATACCATTTAAATGTGGTTCTGTTCAAATGAAAACTCGAAAACAGTGATATACCGTCTCAACCAGCTCTAATATATAAAAAAAAACATCTTCACAACAGAAGTATCATGACACAAGTGTTTATGGTGGCGCTGGATGTTGTTTACAAATGCAGGAAATGCTTTGGGCAGCCTGAATAACTTCTCCAACAGATCGCTGCAGACTTGTGAACAGACAGCTGCAGAGTTAAAATCTCTGGAGCGAGCAGGAAATTCTGGTAATGAAAAAAGTGATCTGGTCAGATGAGTCTCCCGTCACCGTATTCTCCACATGCTGGCCACCGTCACCAAAACACAGACTGAGGGAATATCTTTTGGAGAGGTGTTCATTCCTCCAGTAGAGCTCAGAGACCTGGAGAATCAAAACCGAGGAGCATTGAAGCTGTTCTGGCAGCACATGGGGGCCCAACACCTTACTAAGACGCTTTATGTTGGTTTTTCCTTTCATTTGTCGCCATTCATTTGTCTGTATGTGAACTGTGCCCCGGCTGAATTATGCACCAGTATGATCAGATGCAGGCTTGTTTGCTGAAAAACAAACGTACTGCTGCGATGAATCTGTGTTTTGGAACATTTATTTAAGTGTATGTTCTATCTTTTAATGCCTGATTGATTGATTGTCTTCCCCTTCTTTCCACCTTTTAGAAATGTTTTCATGTGCATGCAACTTTTGGACAGAGTTGAGTGTCAAGCCTTGAGTAAATACAGCTGGTAAAAAAACCCTTATCTTTCCTGTGTTTGTGTTTGCAGAACTCTTAAGGCCAAAAGGGATGCTTATGTTAGTCACTTAAATCGCATTTATCGCAACAATCTTGACAAGGTAATTTCACAGTTTATATTATCTTTATTTTATCAGTGTCTTTTCTTTTCCCTGAACATGTTTTTTCTTACTTCAGGTTAACCTCATGTTTGTAAAATGGTTTTTCAGCATCTTTACTGCATCAAGAAATATTTGACTTTGTTTAGTTTATTTTTGAATGGAGAAAGAAGATAGTATTTGCAGGGAAAGTAATGACATCGGCTCCTTTACAGGCTAAAATACAAACTATTCAAGGTCGTGCAAGGTTCACAAATGATCCTGAGCCTACTGTGGAGGTCGGTGGAAAAAAGTATACAGCGCCTCACATCCTTATTGCCACTGGAGGGCAGCCTTCTGTTTTGAGTGATGCTGAAGTTCCAGGTAAGATGAACTGTACTTGGAAACAGTAATCACCTTTCTGTTTAGTACTGTTGTGCCACAGTAGTTTGTTTTAACCTTTTCAAATGAGAATGCTTTTGTGAAAGTAGAAAACTGTATCAAATACTGTGTTTATTAACCATTACAGGGGCAAGTCTTGGCATTACCAGTGATGGCTTTTTTGAACTTGAAACACTGCCAAAGTAAGTTTATCACGTAATCTCTTCTGTAGTGTGGATACCATCAGGAACATTTTTGTCTGTAATCAAAATTGTTCTCCCAACAGGCGAAGTGTGATTGTGGGTGCTGGTTATATTGCAGTAGAAATGGCGGGCATCCTTTCCACCCTGGGGTCCAAAACATCCCTCGTTATTCGACAGACAGGAGTAAGTAATACTTAAAATCACAGCTCATACCAAATACTGAACTAAATGATTATCAGTTGTGTGCAGCCATGCATGTGTCCTACTCTCGTATTCTCTCTGTAGGTTTTGAGGAACTTCGACAGCTTCATAAGCACAAACTGCACCAAAGAGCTGCAGAACTCTGGTATAGATTTGTGGAAGAACTCTCAGGTGAAATCTGTGAGTAAAACAGACAAGGGTCTGGAGGTGACGCTCGTCACCAAAGACCCAGAGAAGAAGAACGATGAGGAGAAGATCAGCACCATCCAGGAGGTGGACTGTCTTCTCTGGGCCATCGGCAGGCAGCCAAACACCTCTGGACTGAACATCGGCGAGATGGTAACAGTCTGCTCATGAAACTTCTCCTCTTTACTCTTTACATTAAACTGGATGGTATAAGCTCAGTGGAAGATCAGACAGATGTTCCTACACAGACAAAATGATTTGAACATCAATACAATGGGTACAGACAGACAACTTCAGCTTATCACCACTTACTGTCTGCAAAGGGAATTAATTCGTTTTTGGCTCTGCACAGTATTCCCTGTGTCTCCTCATCCCGGCTGCTTAATTGTCATCATAGATTATAACAGATCATTTTGAAAGTGGTCTTTATTTCTGTCTTGAACGCACATACATTATTTAATGTTTTACACAGTGTAAAGGCTTCATCAAGGTTTCATTATTTAACACCTTTATATAAAAACATGTCAAATAAATGATTAGTGATAATCTGGAGACAAAATTAATAATAATAATAATAATAATAATAATAATACATTTTATTTAAAGGCGCCTTTCTTGGCACTCAAGGACACCGTACACAGTTACACAAATTGAGATTAAAAATTAGACAGCTGTCACATAACTGTTTATGTGGTTTGTCAGTGAAACGTTGTCACACGTAAAATGCTTGATAGCTCAGGGTCAACAGGCAAATTAATAATGGATTAAAGGGGCAGTTAAGTCAAAGTCCTCTCTCATCTATTTATGGTACTTCTAGCTAGTAGACAGCAGAGAGAAGTGGGCTATCAGATTGTCCATTGAAAGGAAGTAAAATTTTATAGACCTTTCTATTTTTATTCTGACTTCTCTTTTTATTGTCTAGCCTGTAATATGAAGTGTGAGTAACAGATCAGCAGTTTAACAGCCAGGGAACCACTAACTTTTTTTTTTTTGTCTTTTTTTTTTTACAAGCATTATGAAGGAAAAGTGTTACAACCTTTTCATGACCCACACCACCTTGTCATCTGAGAGGCATTCAGGCCCAGTTTGAGATTGGTCTTTGTTGACACATAACCACGTTAAACATTATCACACTTCTCAGTGAAGACTTTGTTTCCTCTGCTCTGTGTGTTCAGGTCTACATTAAAGGCTTTGAGCCTCCACAGTCAGGATGACTCACTGTTGTTTCTTGCTGTAGACATTAAACAAAACTTTCCTGCTCCTTTGTTTGTCTGGTACAAGCACTTCAATGCTAAAATGTGATGTTTTAGCTAATTAAACAGCTTTTCTCTCTGTTTGCAGGGTGTGGTTACAGATGAAAGAGGCCATATCATTGTGGATGAGTTTCAGAACACCACTCGACCAGGGATCTACGCTGTAGGGGATGTTTGTGGCAAAGCTCTTCTCACACCAGGTAGCTTCCTCCCAGTAATGACCCAAATCATGTTGCAAATGTAAAAACTTGGTCAGACTGGGTGTTTTTTGAGAGTGAAATCTTCAATAATATTTTCTGTCAATGTTGAATATCTCTATATTTGGCTTTTTTTTCTAGGGGTGAAAAACAGTGTTATGTTTGGGTTTATAGGAAACATTTCTAGATTGAACATTCAAATTTAAATTCATAAGTTTAATTTATTTGAACAGATAGAGACTCTTAACTCTTTATTTAGTGTGTATTAGAGGCAACACCTGCATGAAAATCCCATTTGAACACTTCTGGCTCCAAATAACTGAGCTGAAATTGCCAGAAAATGCAAGTCTGTGTCGTCGCCCAATCGAATTCTGATATGGTTTTGAGTGAGAACGTACGTGCACCAATTACAAGAAACACATTTTCTCAGGTTGATGTTGTGTACAACAAGATGATATGTCAGTAAGAAAACTGCCAATATAACAAGTCACCAGAACTCTGCCCCTTAAATAAAGTACTTTAGAGTCCAGGTCTGTTTAGGTAACAGGCTCTGGGTTTCTTGTATGTAGGTGATTTGAGCCTGAACAGACCAAATACAAAAAACCATCAATGACAGCTTTTCAAGTGTGGATCAGGTCCAGAAAAATAAACTCTTGGCTTTGTTTAACCCCCAAAAGGCCTTTCAGACCAGGATTTGACCACAAATCTCACCTGTGAAATCCACAAAGATCATATCAAATCTTTCTAGCTTTAAAAAACATGTCTGAAGTAACATGTTGCTCTCAGTCACCTCTAAAAATGAGGATTAGGAATTGCTATAAAAATATGTTATTTTCCTGTGCAAGTCTGGTGCAGGTCCCATGCAGTGACAACCATCTGTTATACATAACGTCGGTAGTTACAGTTTTCAACAGCTAATTAAGGTGGTATTAGAGCAGACGCCCATTACTGTCTTATAGCTTAGACATAACCTTTGACATTATAATACTGCAACAGTAACATTACGTGGTACTGGGCTTTCTGGTTTGAGATGGATATCTAGTCCTTTGTAGGGAAATGAAATGTTTACTTAGGGAGTTGGACTCTGATGTTCTGTTGGATGTTGTGGCAGTTGCCATTGCTGCAGGCAGAAAACTGGCACACCGACTGTTTGAGGGAAAGAAGGACTCCAAGCTGGACTACTCCAGTATTCCCACAGTGGTGTTCAGCCACCCACCTATCGGTACTGTGGGCCTCACAGAAGGTGAGTGCGCCCAAAGATGTCTTTCAGTGAATAGCAACTTAACTTTTCAGAATTATGACATTTCCACTACCACGTTCACATTTAAGCCGCACTACATTTACGCTCTGGATGAAAGTTTTAATGGAAATAATGTATTACTCATAGCTTTACTCAGTAAGACAGAAATCCATATACTTAATTAGTTCACTTTCATGTCACAGATGAGGCCATTAAATCCAGAGGAAAGGAGAATGTGAAGATTTACAAGACTTCTTTCACTCCAATGTATCACGCCATCACGAGCAGGAAGAGTCAGTGCATCATGAAGCTGGTGTGTGTGGGCAAGGAGGAGAAGGTAGGAGTCTTCTGACCTCCAGATAACAGCTGTACAAATCAGAAACAGTGCATTTACTTTTCTCACAAATGTCTGAAATTTCCTACAACTGGTAATTTAAAATTGTTTTGACTGTAATAATTATGTATCTATCAAAAAACTACCCCATTGTGTTGCTGTTGTTGTCTCTTAAGGCACTCATCAGTTAGACTTGATAATGAAGATCTGAAAACCTGGTTGAAACCTTTCTGTATATGTGGTACTTAACATTAAAGGAAGAATTTTCTCTAAACCATGTTAAGACTGTTGAAAAAAAAATCAATACTTAAATAAACACAGGTGTTAATAGGTTGGATTTTTTGGGGGACATTTTGTTATTTAGTGGACTTTTTCTTATTCCTGAACAACCAGAAATAGACCAGATGAGTCTGACATACGACATGACCAATAAATATCAGGGTTTTGCAAAGGCTTCTTGTCTAGACTCACTATTTTGCACCAGCACCGTAATCAGCTCTTATAAAAAGATAGATCCAGGTATGGGGTGTTTCTCTTGCCTTAACCAGAAATATCTCCCTTGCTCTTATTATGTTGTTGACACTATTGTTTTCTCCACCTTGACCTGCTCAACAAGTCTGGGGTCAACATGTTCACACCCAATCTCTGCAAGCTGTTGAAAGTCTTTCTGAGAAATGTAGGTTAGCTCACTGAAGTACAAGTAGATGAGGCAGCTTTCGGAAAAGTCTTAAAACCAAACATTAACTTTGCAGCACTTCAAACACAGAAAACAGCACTTAGGGCACTTAAAGTCTCTTCTCGTCTGTGACTCCCTGAACTAAATGGCACTAAACCTTTTTGAGTTTGACGGTTTCCTTTTTTTTGACTCTTGTATACACTGGCAACTGCAGTGACCCTCAGATACTGAACTGTCTCTTTTCCCCAGGTGGTGGGCCTACACATGCAGGGCCTGGGCTGTGATGAGATGCTGCAGGGCTTTTCTGTGGCCATCAAAATGGGTGCTACCAAAGCAGACTTTGACAAAACTATTGCCATTCACCCCACCTCATCTGAGGAGTTTGTCACGATGCGTTAATGCAACCACAAACACCCGCCCCACCCCTTGCCTCCCTATACAACCAGCTACCCAGACAAGCATACCAGGACAGAGTCACCACTCCATATTACTCTCTCATCGGCTTGACGACTTGCTTTCTAAAACTACCAACATACTTCCATTTTCTCTCATATAAGTGACCTTATTTGTGCGCAGTGTTTCATTTTTTTCTAATTTTTACCTAAATGGACCAAGACCGAGTTATGACCTTCTTAAACTGTACTGGATTCCATTTTGATAATTGTGAAATGGAAGTGATGGATCCACAGGTATTGTTGTCAAGTGATTGCATGGGAAGTCAAAAGACCTCTCTCCTAGTGTATGTGTTTGATTTGTCAGTCATTTGTCAGATTTACAAACACTGCTGCTTCTTAAGGCACCTGTTTACTACCAATGCAAGGTCATAACATATCTATTGTACTGTTTCAAAGATTCAATAAACCTGCAGGTGTTTTTTCTTAACTGTTGCGATTCGTTTCTCTTCATTCTGTGACTAATCCCTTTGTTGTTTTGATTTAGTGGCATGTTGTAACACCTCTTCACTAGTGCCTTTCCCTGTCTTTACAATTGACACAAGTTGGGCATTGAACAAAGTACTGTACTTCTCATGTTTGGGCAGAGGGAGTTGTGTTTCTGCTCGTAACTAAGAGACACAAGACACTCCTCTGTCGAGCCAAAGTATGTGATAACAACATACTATCCAGATGTACTAGTGTGATGTATCTATTTACATATGAGACTTGTGAATAAATGTTTTTTAGACACCTTAATTCTGTGATGGTAGGTAAAAATCATCACAAGTCATCTTGTTATGAGAACTTTTCTGCTCTAAGTCTGTAATTATTATCTATATGATGTACACACACTCAAGTGAAGTTTGTATAAGAGCAGTGGACATTTGAATTAGTGCTGTTTGACACATGGTGTGTTGGCTGTTGAAGGTGTGGATCATTAAGCTCAGAATGTCCAGCACTGCTAAATATCTAATGACAACATATAATCCACACATTGCGAGCTGCCACATCAACTGATCACATGTGCAACAATAGAACCATCATTAAACACCTTGTTCTTATGGTTTACGAACATTAAATTAACATATATGCATACAGTATGTATAACATATACTAGATACTGTATGTAGATAAAGTCTTAACAGAAATGACAGTGACAGTGTATCCCTGACCTTGGAAACAGAACATATGTGAATATACAGATGGTGTCAAATTAAAACCAGAAGAATAAGTAGGGAAACAGTGATGACAGTGTCTGCGTCCACAGGTCACCAGGGGTCACTGATGGTTTGATGAGTATGAAAATTATGTGAATCGTATGCTGTGGTCTTTATAGTCACCAGATCTCAACCCAGTTTAACCACTGAAGCGGTTTTGGCTCAACACCTTACTTACCTTATTACACTTTAACTTGTTATTTCTTTAATTTGTCAACTGTATTGTTCAAACCATATCGAACCATAGACAGTATATAAATAAATATATCGGAACCTACCTCTCACCTATCTCCCCACCACCTTTATAAAGAAGAATGAAGAGTGAATGGTGACCTGCACACAGCAATTGTGTGCGCGCACACACACACACACATATATATATATATATATATATATATATATATATATATATATAGCCTTTAATGTTCACTCAAAATAAAAGATTAAAGCAATCAACACCTAATCAAATTAATAAATTGATGAATAGCTACATACATGAATCGTAAGACCCTTTAATAATTCCAGTGTTTATTGGAAATTTATTCCCGATCAGTTGCGGGCAAGCGGAAAAAAACTAATTATTTAATCAGTTTGTGGATTTACTTAGCTTAGCTCTCCTTAAATTGACCACTGCAACACACTTATTCAAAACGCGCAACCTTTACTTTGAAAGCGAGTTTTTTTTGTTTCCGGCTCTCGACTTCCTTATTCAATTTTCATTGTATAAGATACGCAAAGCGTTAAAAGCGTTTAGGCAGCATTGGCTAATGAAGAACGAGCTCACAAACATCAACATACATTTGCACTTAGCACAAGTAGGACAATGATATTAGGAAATACCCCCCAAGCTGGCATTTTTCACTGTACAATGTGAACAACTGCAAAAGAATTATACTTCATGCACGGACCATCGCGATAGAAGTTGACAGAACACGGAAACCAATTACGCTCTCACGAGAACAGCGTCAACGTCAGTTAGGTGTCACAGGTCACGTGTGTCTGTTTGTAGCAGTTACCCTATGTACGTTGACATCAGCTTGGTCATAGATTCTTAAAATGGACACAGATTATGCAGAACAAACATCACCATAGAAAGGTATTGGCTTTTTCTGAATAATATGATTGAAATCTACCTACTAGTCAGTTGCAGTTGTTTTTGAGTAAAGTAGAATGCTAAACAGGACTTGTTACTTGCAGCAGCTAAGGATGTTAGCCTACGGGGCTATGTAGCTGTAGCAGCGTCAGCGCTAGCCGGCAGAGGCATTAGTTGACCAGCCGAGTGATTATCAATGACAACCATTTCAGTTAGAGACAGGTGTCAGGTGTGGTCAACATTTGAGTTTATTTGTAGCCAATGTTAAATGTTCTAATTGATGATACTGTAAGATGCGGAGAGGCGATGTCTCGGTGTTAATCTGTCTGAACTGGGTTTAAGTGACAAGCGGGCTGCTAACACTGTACAGTTGACCGGCTGTCTGTGACTCTGCATAGGGAGTTCCTGCTCTTCAGTGCCGAGCTCCGCTACACCGAGGATGTTCCCCAGCCTGGCCCACAGACCATGGCATGTCTTCTGCAGGGTCTCCTTGCAGCACAGGGCGTCCCTGTCACAACGGACCCCGAGCCCGAGGTTCCCCCAGCTGTGCTACGGTGAGGAGGCTCATATCCAGGGGCTAGTAGACGTTAGCTACGGTCACATCTGTTACACGATATGATGCTTGCTACTTTGCTGAAGCGATTAGTTGATTAATGGATTAGTCGGTCAATAACAAATGATTACATTTTAGTATATACTATTTTAATGATTGAATAGTCGTTTATGTCGAACTTGTGACAGACATTGTTTTACAGTCAAAGCGATTCATCAACAGATTAACTGATAATGAATGTAATAGTTTCTCTTGAACCCTGGTGTTGGTTTGCTAACAGTGGAACTGAGGAAAAAGGCGTAAACTCATTGAACATTGTGTTGCACAGGTTGGCAGAGCGGAGGCATACACACCCTGTGGTTCAGCCTTCCGGACTGCAGAGTTGCTTCTTTAGGTCCGGGCAAGGTGCAGTTCTACTCTACCTCTGGCAACAGTAAGGATGGTCCTCCAAAATCAGCATCAGGTGATGCTCCATCAGCAGAAAAGTCAGGTGCTGCAAAAGCCACCCCATCCTCATTAGGTGATAAACCAATGTTTCCATATATATATATATATATATATATGTTCAATGTCTGTCTGTTCATAGAAATTTTGTGTGCATTGTATTTACTATTTGCTCTTTTAAAATTGTTGTCCTTTCACATTCTGTGTCAACACAAACCCCAGAAAACAGTTCTGGGAAGACGACATGTTTAGGAAAATGTCAAAATCTCCCACAAAGTAGTTTACTTCTGATCAAATATAATTGTTTTTGCTCCCATTCATAGATAGATAGATAGATAGATAGATAGCTATACTGTACAATGGTAGTAATATATCATACTGGATATATTTTATACATATATATATATATATATATATATATAGGTAGGCTGTGGCGTTTAAACGATGCTCAGTTGTTACTAAGGGGCCCAAAGTGTCTTGACCATGTCTACATGCCTAAATATAATATAGAAGTCCCAACACAGCCGACAGTCATTATACAGAGTGATGGCAGATGGCAGGAATGGGTTCCTTTTTCTTTCTTTGTCACAGTGGAGCTGAATAAGTCTCGTACTGAAAGTGAAACTGTTTGACCAGCAGGTCGTGGAGGGGAGGCGAGATGCTCTCAATGACGTTCAACAGTTTGTACAGCATCCTCCTCTCCACAACCAACTTCAAAGACTCCAGAGAAGCCCTCAGCACAGAGTCAGCGTTTCCTGATAAATTTGGTCAACTTGTTGGTGTCACTGGCTCTGATGCTGCTGCCCCAGCTGACTACAGCCATGAATATTGCACTTATAAAATTCTTAGCTTGATTGTTGATTCACTTATTTCTGTCTGTCTAGGTTTCATGCCTCAGGGTCTGACTAAAGCTGAGACAATTCAAGTGAAAGGTAATAACAACATATGTGCGTCCTTTACATGAAACTCATTTTAGATGATAGTCCCCACCTTCACCTTGTATTTTTACCATCTTCTTCAGAATGTGGGTGTGAGATGTTGGCTTGCAGCTGAGTGAGGACTACTGAGTACAGATAAAAATCCTGTTTCATTAATTTTTCTCTGTTGTCATATGCAGTTCGGGCAGTCCTGAAGAAAAGGGAATATGGACCCAAGTACACTCAGAACAACTTCATCACTGCAGTCAGAGCCATGAATGAATTCTGCCTCAAACCAAGGTAACTCATGTTCCCCAAACTAACTGTGTTACGTTTAATTTAATGTATACAGCAACACTAAACTGTCTGTCAATGCTCAGCTGAATGAATGGTATTAAATACTCATACGTCTGTTCAGTGCAAGCTGAGATGCTGGCATACCACAACCACAGAACAAATTCCTCTGAGTTAATCAGTAAACATGCTGTTGTGATTAACTAATGTGAGGCTGCCATGCCTAATATGGTTTAACACACGTCTTTCTACATCTTTTTCTTACCCCCTCGCCTCATGTGTTCACAGCGATCTGGAGCAACTTCGGAAGATCCGAAGACGCAGCCCCCACGATGACACAGAGGCTTTCACTGTGTTCTTGCGATCAGACGTCGAGGCCAAGTTAGTTCTCCACCCTTCTTCTTTGCACCTTCAGAGCTATTAAGAACACACAATAACAACAACAAATTATTGCTCAAACCACCAGTTTTCATTGCTGTATTCTCTAACTGTTGTTGTTTCATTTGTCTCTGTCTGTGACTATTAGAGCACTAGACGTGTGGGGAAGCCATGAAGCTCTGGCTCGAGAGAGAAAACTCAGGAAAGAGGTGGAGAGAGAGTACCAAGAGAGTAGGTTTTTAATTTTTCTGGCTGCATGTGGATCTTTTTGAATTTGCATTAATGCTGAATATTTTATCTCAAAGCAGAATTTCAGTGTTTTGAGAAATACTCTTATTTACTTTCTGACAAAGAGGCAGATGAGAAGCTCCATTAATCAGTGCGATTTAGAGGAAAGGTTACCTTTGGAGAAAACCAGGCTAGCTGTTTCCCCCTGTTTCAAGTCTGTTGTGCTAAGCTAAGCTAAACGGATGCTGGAGAAATGAGCGTGGTACCAGTCTTCTCATCTGACTCTGCAAGAAAGCGAACTAGTGTAGGGCTTTAACTAATGATCATTTTTATTTTCGATTAATCTGGCAATTATTTTCTTGATTAATCGATTGTTTAGTCCGAAAAAAATTTCCTAGACAACAAGGTGTTGTCATTAATTGTCTTGTTTTGTCAGACCAACAAAGTATATGATTTAGTGTGATATATGACAAAGAAAAGCAGCAAATTCTCACATTGGGGACATTGACTCATCAAATTTGGGAATTTTTGCTTGCATAGTGACTTAAACGACTAATCATTGCAGCTCTAAATAAGTGTGTCTCCCAAATGTGGATCTGTTCAAACCAAGCTCAACTCATATTTTTAGAGTTGCAGAAATGTGAATGTTTGTTTAACTTATCGATATAACCATACCTTATTGTTTCTCAGCGGTTTTTGATGGGTTTTTTTTTTTTGATCTGTGAACTTTTTGACATCTTTTATTTGTGTCTTCCAGACATTTTTCGGAATCAACAGTTATTGAAAGAATACAAAGACTTCTGGGGAAACACCAAGGTGAGCACTTTGATTATTGGTGGCCGTTAAGTTTAATAATATGATCAAGTCTCCAAGTCATGTCTTAGATGTGAAAGAGAAAGTAATGTGGGAAGTCCTGTTACCATGTTGCCCTGACAACAGCGGGTGGTGCTGCGTGACCTTTGTCCCTGTTACAGAGGTCACTGCATTTATATGACAGTGTCATTATCTGTCATTCATACAGTGCCCCTCTTTACTGTACGATGCTGATGTTATTTCAATACTGTACTGTCCTGTACTCCTCTGGCATTGTATATTCTATACTCTGCTGGCTTGTTTTCGCAGAGTATCCCCACAGTATACTTCATCAGATAAAGTCAACTGCATAAACTGCATAGCGACTACAGGACAGGAAATCAACAACTTGTTTATGTTTTGTCTGAAGCCCATTTCTAAATCGTTTTGTTTTACCAGGAACACAACCAGTATTTGTTTGATTAATATTAGAGCGCCCCCATCTCTGCACTCATTGACAAACGTGTTTCTTTTTTGACTTTATAATAATCAGAATTACACTTTGCTTTTTGCATTTCTTTGTCTCATAAAGCCTCGATCAGGCAAGAGGGCAACATTTCTGCAAGGGCCAGGAAAGGTGGTCATGGTCGCTATCTGCATGTAAGTTTTCGTACTCTCACCCTGAGTTACCCCCAGTGCTGTTTGGTTTTGTTTTGAGATCTGTCTGTACTCAGTGACTTTACTTAGCTGTAGGACACAGTGGGAGGTATTGGATTAGAGAGAGAAACTACGAGTCCGTTCTCAGCAGGGTTACTACATACGCTATGTCGGATAAGTATCGGAGTGTACCGTTTGAGAGACTGAACAAAAATCTTTGTTGTAAAAGTGCAAACCACATACTGTTCTATGTGGACAGTACATGTACAGTCACTTGTGACTTTTTGTTTTAAAGAAGGTTTTGACGTTCAACAGTAAAGATCTAAAAGATGTAGAAATTTGTATTAGGACGTCTCACATGAGGTCCTGCAGCCTATTGGATTAGGATGATTGTGTTAGAGGACATGTGCAGTCACATGAGCAGCAGACCGTTTCTGTCATTCTGTGTGCACAAAGACTCACAGGACTCAATTAGTTAAATGCTCGTTACAGGAGAAGTCCAGTCTCGGTGTAAAAGCTGTGAATCAGTTTCTGCAAATTTTGCACTAAAAGAGAAAAGTTACATAATCATAAATAAGAGTAACTGTTTGTTGTAAATTCAGTTGGCTTCTTTTTTCATATCAGATCTGGGCCACCTGCAAATGTGATCCTAAATCTGATTCATATCTGATCTTTGGCAATGTGACAGCTGTCAGGACTGCGTATGCTAGCACAGCTATGTCATCATTTGTTTATGATTTGGTTGTCACTGCTAAGTGTGTCTACACTCGAACAGCCACATTATTAGGTAGTGAACTATGTTTCAATGTCTTGTACAAGCCAATAGATAAATCTGTAAAATAGGAACTTTGTCATCACTGTCTAAGTGCTACATCCACTTGTTTTCTTTCTCCTCAGCAATGGGCTGAATTTCTTCTTCAAACTCCTGGCATGGGTCTACACTGGATCAGCCAGCATGTTCTCCGAGGCCATCCACTCTCTGGCTGACACCTGCAACCAGGGTCTGCTCGCCCTGGGAATCAGCCAGTCTGTCCGCAACCCGGACGCAGTGCACCCGTAAGCACCACACCTTACTATACTACTGAAAAGTAGATGGCAGGAAGTTGAGCCGAGCCCAAAGGATATTCAGTCATCACAGCACCAAAGAGTAGAAGTAACATAGAGAAATGAATTTAACTTCATTACTGGTATTATTACTGGCTTGTCAATATTGAATTCAATGACATAATTTTAACATAACATTGCCACCACAGTACTTTTCTACTTATTCAGACTCCTCCTCAGATTGACTCCCGATGGCTTCCAGTGAATTAATTTAGCAGAACAGCATTTTGTTACACAATGCCTTGTGAAAATCTACATGACAACTTTGCAGATGTAACTTTTAATCCTTAGCAAAGAGCATCACATGCAAAAGTATGTGTAATTAACAAAATAATGGTGGCTGAAATGTCAGCTGTGATAGAGCCCTTCTGTGTTTTCCAGGTATGGATTCTCCAACATGCGCTACATCGCCTCCCTCATCAGTGGTGTGGGTATTTTTATGATGGGAGCAGGCCTCTCTTGGTACCATGGTATCATGGGATTGCTGCACCCAGAGCCCATTGAATCACTGTTATGGGTGAGTGTTTGGATCAACTTTTGTCTGTCATACAAGGTGTATAAAGGATAATAATGATCCACAATGTTGTGTTTCTATGTTCCAGGCTTACTGTATTTTGGCAGGTTCTCTGGTGTCTGAAGGAGGTGGGTTATAAAAATTAACTAATAGGCTTCAATGATGTTTTGACTGGGATTCTGCAGTTTGTACTTTAACATCTTCTGTTTTTCTTTCTCAGCCACGTTACTAGTAGCCGTCAATGAGATAAGGAAGAGTGCCCAACAGCATGAACTGTCTTTTTATGAATATGGTATGAACAACTAAAATCTGTCTCATCAAATGCATTGAATGCTATTTACACCTGGCATTGTGTGTAGTGATCAGATATCAGTTTATTTACCACGTATCTACATTACATACTGCAGGTAAAACATCCTGAAGATGCAGGGGAGAGGAATTGAATTCTGACTGAGTTGAATTTGCTGAAATCAAATATGATGGTGCTTTTTTTAAAAGGCTGAATGCAAGATGGCCAAGTGTAAATAGAGATGTTTCTCCAAGCGAAACACACTGTATGATCTCTGTACTGGAGCCAGGAATGGCTCATGGGTTGGTTAGACTCACCTCTGGAGTAAAATGAAACCAGGGGTTTTCTGTCACAGTGTCCAGCAGGTCAAGTTGATTTCCATATTGTGAAGGACAGTAGGAAATCAGATAGCCATCCTGTGGCTAAGGACACATTTCTCACATTGAATGTTATGAGGATAAATCCCAAACTGGTGTAACGTGGGTACAAGCTGCTTCAGGTGTAAATGTGGTCTTGCATTGTTTTGTGTGTGCAGTAATGCAGAGTCGAGACCCCAGTACTAACGTGGTGCTGCTGGAGGACGCAGCTGCTGTATTAGGAGTCATCCTGGCTGCTAGCTGCATGGGGCTCACCTCACTCACTGGTAAACAAAAAAACATGGAGGCATTTTTCACACTGTTCAATCTGTTCTATTATCCCAATTATTATTAGTCTTTAGTTGGTTGATAAATTTCTCTCAAGATAATTTGCTTTTGCTGATTTCCTTTCTTTCGGTTTCCTCTCTCCGGCTCTGTGTGTGTTGTTCCAGGTAACCCGTACTATGACAGCTTGGGCTCTCTTGGTGTGGGCACACTGCTGGGAGCCGTCTCAGCCTTCCTCATCTATACTAACACAGAGGCCCTGATTGGACGCTCCATACAGGCTGAACGTGTACAGAAGCTTACAGAGTTCCTGGAAAACGACCCCGCTGTAAGGTCAGTAAATGTTCACACACACACACACACACATCACGCAGGTGTTGTTGATGTCAAGTCCAGAATCATTCATGTGAATACAAATAAATCCACCGACCACTAGGTGAGCCCGTCCACATGGTCTAACAGTGACGTTACGTGTACTACAGTTAATGGCCAACATTCAGGCCTCAAAGAGACCACCTGGTATTTATTGGTCTTCATATGTGAATGTCTTCAGGGCCAGCTGTTCACAGAGTACAATACCTCTGTCTGTTGTTCACCAAGTTAAATTTAAGACATTTAAAGGTCTTTTTAATAAAACAAATGTAGTCGCACTGAAAGATATCTGTGACAGCCAGCAGGGATGATATGGCCCAAAATTATTTAGGAATTTATTGACATTTCCATAGCTTTTTTGTCACTTCTTCCCAGCTGTATATAACAATAATTCCTAATAATAATAGTTTTACTAACGGAGGTCTAGATTTATGGTACTGGAGATTTTCCAGACAGTTTTGCTAAAATCACATACAGAAACATTTTATAACTAACATTTCTGGCCAAGGCGTGCTAGAATTTTTTTTAAAAGACTTTTGTAAAGACTAATCCCTTTTTAACTTTTTAAGATCTGCAGATAACCTGTTTGTCATCAGTTTCATTGTACATTTCATTCTAGGAGCTGAGGAGCTTTGCACATTACATTATGAAGACTTTGTGTTCTAGCTGAAATCCACTGTAATGTTCAGTGGAGCTGTTTTGTTGTTGTTTTTCTACCTGCATCCCCTGGAGTTTTCCTCGTATGCTTTATTTTGTTTTGAGCAGGGCCATCCACGACGTGAAGGCCACTGATATGGGACTTAGTAAAGTGCGCTTCAAGGCTGAAGTTGACTTTGATGGCCGAGTTGTGACACGGTCATATCTGGAAAAACAAGACATTGAACAAATCCTTAATGTAAGTTTTTATTGGTTTACGCAATTTGGTGCAAATATTTTTACATATACTGCTGAAAACTGCATCGCTCTTCATTGTTTTCTTTAGTATTTCCACTCTCTCCTTTTTAATGTGATGTGGGTGGTATTAAACATGAAATACATTAAGACTCCTACTGTACTTGTTGCTCTGGAGTTGTTGGTTAAAGGCAGACACATGAACAGTGATGCTAAACCACAGAGTTTTTATTTTCCTTGTGTGTGCCTCAGGGACAGTTGTAAGCTGAAGAAAATGTCATAATTTACCTTTACATTATTACTGTTACAATAGATTTGCTCCCCAGTACTAAAAGAAACTTAATCACACTGCCGTTAACACAGTTTCTTGTATCTATGGTTCGGATTCAGTGTTTTTGCTACAACTGTTACTTTGTAAACAAACTGCCACTTTCATATCATTAGAAAATGCTTTGTTTTTTTGTTGAAATGTACCGTATTTGAGTGTGACAGAATTGTGTACTGGTCTCCACTTGCACAGAGAATGTTTACAGAGGTTTAAGGATTAAATTTGTTGCCTCCTGATTCAGCTTCAGATCAAATCGAGCTGTTAAATATTAATTTTAATAAACAGGAATTTGGACAAACTGACGTAATTTCTGTTGTTTAAGCTGGTTAACTGCTTTCTTGAGACTTTTTTCTGCAAAAGCTCTTTTGTTAGGATTTATTTCTTTGTGTGTTTCTGGCATCCAGGAGGTTTACCTGTATCTTTAGCAACAGTTAAGTGTGTGCTTTTCTGTCTCTGCAGGACATTCAGCAGGTGAAGACCCCCGAGGAGCTGGAGAACTTCATGCTGAAACACGGGGAGAACATCATTGACACCCTGGGAGCTGAGGTGGACCGTTTGGAGAAAGAACTCAAGGTACTGAAACATTAAACTCGTCCAAATTGTTGTCCGTCTGATGCTACAATATATCTAGAAACTCTTTTTTTTACTATTTCAGGTTGGATATTTGCTGGAATTTATCTGCATATCAAAGACATTTTGTAAGCATTGCCAGACAGATTCGTATGTAACTCTGTTTCTTTCCTCCATAGCAACGTAACCCAGAGGTTCGTCACGTGGACTTGGAGATACTATAATACTTCCTGGTCTCTGCTGAGGGCACATCCTGCTGCATCAAGAAGAAAAGGTGAGAGGAGGACTGAGTCCACCTCCACAATCTGCCTCCCATCCTGACCTCTTCAAAACAAGGATCCGTCTCTGCACAAAGTCATCAAGTCTTACTGTAGAATAGTCCAGAATCTCACAAGGACAATGTCTGAACAATGATCGGCTTGTCTTTGTGTTGCTTAAACTTCATGTAGCGATAAACAAGAGTTCAACCTGCCAGAGATCCGCTCACACACATTCAAGTGTGAGTGTTTCTGGCTAAGGACTAAGGACTCTCAGTAGTCTCCTTGAATTTGAAGAGAAATTAAAATCTGTGTTGCAGTTCACACAGATACAACAGTTTAGTCCTCTGGTTGTTTGCTTGAACTCACATTCCTCCATGAATGTGTCTGGATTTGGTTGAAAACATGTCTGCTTCAAAAAACGAGATCACACAAAAGGACCAGTATCACTAACTATACTTGTACTTTACTTTAATGTTATGCTTGAACCACAGTGATAGTGTTGCCTTCATTAGTACAAAGGAAACCTGAGAGCTACATATTCAAACTAGACTTATTTAATTGCTAGACAATAATAGATTTTTTTTTTTCTTTTAATGTAAAAAGTGATGAGCTTAAGATGGCACGATGCTGCTGCAGCTTCTCTAATAAAGACAGAATTTGTGATGAATAGATTTTATTGCAATTACAGAAAAAATATGCAAAGTAAAAGGTGTTAAGACTTTTTTGATTTGTATGATAGAGCTGAGGAGTGAACTGATGTTTAATACAGTAGCACTTAAGGAGCATCAGCTTAAGCAAAAAAAAAAAGAAAAACCTATTAGAAAACAGGTTGTCATATTCCTGTGATATTACAAAGACAAGTTGACAAGTCTAACTAACAAATCTATTAAATAACCATTTATTGGACATGTTTATCTTTGCAGAAGGTGAAATGAGAAGTGTAAACATCCTTCCACACCATGAAATGATGTTATAGTCAGTGGCATCTGTTCTCTTGTCACTTGCCTTCTCTCTTTACTGGCTCCACACTCCAAACTTTGATGCTTTCCCAATTTGAGGTGTAGTTAATTTTGTCTCGTGAGTTCGGCAGCTGATCAGCAGATGATTGTTCCAAAGTACTGGAGGACACGCTCAGATCCACTCAGTGTAAATAAGCGGCCGATGATGAGAAAAAAGGTACCAAACAAACAGGTTTTAATCACGTGTCAACATTAAAATGGCTTTGTTTTAATCATTCAGGATGTCACCCTGTACAGTACGTGTACCAAAATACCAAAGTAAATAATCTCCTGCTCTGTAGTGTTTCTGCTGAAAGATCTGTTTTAAAACACAGTATATACTGATTGTGCTTTTGTTTTCATTCTGAATCTACGGTCAGCACACAGTCCCAGCTGCACGAGACACACCTGTCTGCTGAACAGGAGGTGGGCTGGAGTCATTTCATCATTATTGGGAGGGTGGATATATATTTTTGAAGGTGTTAATAATGTAATATTTACCTTTGGTTATAACAATGTTGCCACTGCTGAAGGAGTTGGAATAAATTTGAAATAATTTATTAAAATATTTTGCTTTCCTTTTCTGTCATGCATGTGGATTTCTTTCTTTCTTTCTTTCTATTTTTTTTTTTTTTTTACATTTTGCCATATGACATCATGCCGTTATGTATATTATGTGATTATATTACGGAAGGCATCATTGCCTGGTCTCGTTCTCACTCCAGATGTTTGGGGTCTAGTAGGAGCTTCAAGCTTCCTGTCTGGGCTGTTGCACTAAAGGAAGAATGACTGACCCTCCACTAAAGATCTTTCTGCATTTGCCCACATCTGGAGCAGTAAAGAGGGACATTTTCACGCCTCGATGTTTGGGATGGGAGGCCTGTTTCCTGTTTAAAGCTCAGCTGGTTGACTGGAATGTAAACCCAAGTCCATTAGATGGTGCAGTTGTAGGGATGAGAGAGGGGGGGGGGGGGGGGGGGGGGGGGGCACTAGCCTGTACGCTGACGTCAATAAAAACAGTCATTTCCCAACCAGTCTGCGCATTGACCGACCATTCAAAACATTACGCACAGCATCGCGGCCGGACCACGCTAGACTACTCGACTGAAATAATTTTTCGCCGAGCCCGGAGAGCGGAGACAATGCGGACAAACTCCATTGCAGGTTTTTGACCATTGAATGTTGTCTTCACATCATGGGTGTTGCGCGCATATCAGTGTCATGTCTCGTCATACCATTCCCAAGTCAGTTGTACCAGTGCCACTGCCCATCTCGTTTCCTTTCATGTCTCCTTAGAGAAAGAAAGGGTCGCTTGTGCACGTTCATTAAAAAAAAAAAACACAACCAGATCCTCTGGCTCATTTGGCTCGTTATAAAAGAAACATGCGTCGAGACGCGCCTGTCACGTCTGGAGATAAACCAAACACATCTCCAGTCCTTCCGCAGCCTTCTGCACATCACATCGCTGCTTTCACTCTCATTACCTGGTAGATAATGTGAGCTACTTTGAAAAATGTGACTGATTTTGTGATATTTTTCGATGCATCCTGTTTTTCCCTCTCCAATATTTTCATCTCCAGCAGCCTACAGATGGGGGCGCAGTCAACCTGCACAGTTGGAGTCTCAGATTTTCATGCAACCCCAACCCCCCTCCATCACCACAAGTCTGTGATTATCAATTCCCGAGTCCCCATTATTCTTCGGTGCGGAATTGAATTAAAGAAACGAGTTTTAGTGCAGCAGTGTAATCACCTCCCATTACCCATGCAGAAAACCTAAACTCATTAACCTTTATTATGCTTTACGCACCATCTCTGTGTATGTGTGTGTGCGTGCGCGCGCGCGTGTGCGTATGTTTCCTACTTTTTCTTAATGATCGATTTGATTGCTGTTTCAGTCACAGGTGCTGGAGCATCTAGAACAATCCAGGTAAAGTGCTGGCAAGACAAAAGTCTACATGGCGGATGAGCACCACCACCATCATCATCACCACCTCCACTTCCACCCTGCTCTACGCTTTTAGCCTCTTTACAGTGCTGCCTTGTCTTATCATGTTCAAGCAGCATTGTACAGGGCTATGACAGCGTAGAGAGTTGAGCTGCTCGGCCGCTGCGTTTCCCGGACCCCCTGGATAGCTGCCAGCAAATGACATCATCCGTTTAAACTGCATGTGACCTGCACGAATTGTTGGCAATAGAGTGACTCCTCTATTAATTCTCATGCTGATGCAGTCAGACACTGAAATGTTCTGCTTTTTACGGTGAAAGAAAAAAAACGGAACACACTAAGTTCTCCTTGGGTTGAATTATTCAATGCAAACCTACATCCTTTAGCAGCCAATACATTATTGAACCAATTAGTTACACTGCACTGTGCTACTTCTGGATCAGCCTCAGTTTGTGCATCTCATGTATGAGCATTACATTTGAATCACAGAATTACGAATCCCCAAAAATAAAAACCTGGCTATTTCTGACAGTTTGGTGTGAACGCTTACCGCTGCTCTCCTTCACAGAGGGATTATTTTTCAGATCATCAGTGTGTAGCTCTGTGACTTGAATGTTCATGAGCACCACAAACTGGGGCTGAGTGGGCCACTGAATATGATTGTATGTTCCTATATGTTGAGAGACCAGAAATGTGTAATGTATTATTAAAACATTTGAAATGAATTTGTTTTCTTTGATTTATGTGAATGTACCTGTGTGCGTATAATACCTCCCTATAAATGTTAAATCTTCCTGTAAGGGTTGAATGAGGTCTGCTGCTCCACAGAGAACAAAGGTCCAGTTTCAGACCTTCTACTGGCTGCAAATTGAGCCCTTAACTTTCCCTCTCTGTCCTGAGTGTCCGTTATCCTCAACTCTGCCTGATATGGGATTAGTGATGAGAGCATTGTCAATGAAGGAGCCACCTCACTAATTAGCTAACAAGCTTAAGTTTACCACAGGTGGAACTAGTTCATGACTCCTCAGTGTACAGACGTGTCTGCAGACAGAAACCTTTGCAGTAATCCTAATAAGAGAAACCTGAATTGATTTTCGATCATAAATAATTAACATTCAATCTATGAATTAAACTAAAGATTCAATACATTGATAGCATCACTGCCAAATCCACAAATTCACAGATTTTATTTATTACAAATTCTTTCTTTTTTTTTCTTTTTTTTAACTAACAATGGCCATGGAAGAAGAGTTCTGCTGTGTTTCATTTCACTGCCTGTGTTGCAGTCCAGTTCAGGTTCCTGTGTAAGGTCCTCGAGGAGGGAATAAGGATGTTGGGTCAGGCACATTACATCCTCACTGGCTGCAGCTCACACAGGCCTGCAGGCCGTTCTCGTTGCAGGAAGTGCACTTTAGGGCTTTGAAGGAATCCGTGAAGCAGTTGCGAAACACGGACATCTTGCTGCCATGGCACGTTGGGCATGGGATGAAGGCAAAGCCTCCACAGGTCTGGCACGTCTGCGGATGCTGTACCCTCTAGGGAAAGGAATAGATGACAGGCTTTTTTTAACACCTTCTATAAGAAATCCAACGTTAGGTAATGACACCTAAAATATCTGTCTGATAGACAAATTAGGGTTTGTTTTCTCTCTGTTCCTAAAGCCAATAGGGGTTTAAATCAGCTTAATTTGGTTTGCATAACTAACTTGAAACTTAAAATGCGTAGTGTCTCTCACTTTGCCAAGAGTAAAATGGGAAAATCAATAACACTTTCATGTCTGTACAAGAAATATTAAACTACAGTCATCAGCCAGTTAGCTTAGCTTAGCGTAATGACTGGAAACAGGGGGCAACAGCTAGCCTTCCTCCATCCAAAGAGATAGTGGGAATGTCTGACAGCACCCACATCTCCTGTTTGGTGAGAACCACAGTTATGGTAAATAGTAAATGGACTGCACTTATATAGCACTTTTTCTAGTCTTGTTGACCACTCAAAGCTCTTTACACTACAAGCCACATTCATCCATTCACTCATACATTCAGACAGTGCTTTTTCTATACATTCAACAATTTTCTATCACACACACACACTCACACACTGATGATAAATTGATGGCAATTTCACTATTCTGATTAATGGACGTCCTGCTCTGCCTCCTGAGCCACAACTGGAATGTCAACTATTGTGGCAAAATGGAACAGAAGGTTTTTCTGTTCTTCCCATCAACATTAGACGAATGCAGCATTAACTCCCACTAAAACCACAACTGGTCATTTTCACACTTTGGTTTTTGCTTGGATTAAACAAACACGTTGTTAGATGTTTATCAATGAGCTTCAGAGGTGCTGGTAGATATTTTGTCACTCTTGGATTGAGCCATGCTAGCTGTTTCCCTCTGTTTCCAGTGTTTGTGCTAAGCTAAGCTAAGCTAAACAAAGCTACGCGTCCCCTGGCTGTAGCTTCATATTAAGCAAACAGACAGGAGAGTAATGTCAATCTTCTCATCGGATGCTTGGCAACAAAGCAAATAAGCATGTTTTCCAAAATGTCAAACTATTATTTTAAAGACAACTTCCTTTCCAAATTGGGATTTGTTTGGGGGTAATAACTGCAGATTTGCTGTAAACCCAAGTCATGTTGAAGGCCAGTTCTAGACTGATTAGTGAATGCATGACCTTTCAGAGCGGCATACTTTTTTAACAGCCTGCAGTGAGTGGGATGCATGACGTAAATGTCATCACACTGCTTTCGGTTATGAAGACTTTTGCTGAGTCTAAACTCCAAATTACAGCCAAGGCCTGAGAAAAGGCCTGCCTGTGTGACTGACGTTGCTGCAGCTCGGTGTGAAACATAAAAATAGTTCACACAATCTCAGTTCGTACCACAGAGCGATGTGCTCTGCGCTGGTGTGTTTGAACAAATGTGTTGGAGGCAGAATCAATAACAAGCCCTCCATTATTGATGGTCACTTATTGACGTGCATGCATCTTTAACGTTGCAGCTTGCTCCTGTTTTATTGATGACATGACTAGTGATGGGAAATGACTGCTCCTGTTTACACTGTATTCAACTTAATGGCCTTGGACAAACAAAAGCATCAATTTATTATGACTTTATAATCATCGCTTATAATCATTGCTTTAATATTACATGTGCTACAAAGCATATATAACGTTGTTCTGTAAATATAATCGGTATTTTAAGAATAATTAAACATCAATATGTGCCAGATCAAGTGGTTGACTCAACCTGATTCACAGGAAAATCATATATTAACTATTAATTATTCATTGTGTAATTTCCAAAACAAACACTATGAAAACCAACCTCAATTTTTGTCAGAAGATCTTGAAGCTCTCCTGATTCATTCATGCCGAGTATTTTCTCAGCACCCTGCAAAGCAAGGTAAATGCAAAGTCAATATTTAGTGAACTCAGTGTGGGATGTACAAGATACTGACATAGATCCCATAAGGAAGGAGTGGTAATAACTGACCCCAAGGTAGTGTCCGTCAATGAACACGACAGGTAATGAAGGAGGTTCTCCCACACGTTTGCACCGCTCCTCCAACTCCTTCCCATATTCACTGTCCAGGGCGATGTTCTTCTCCACAAACTTCACCCTGTGGTTCTGGAAAATCTTTCTGACCAGCTCGCAGCGCTCAAAGGTTGTCCTCACCACACGGAAACTTGTTGTGTAGATCACAATCCGCCCAAACTCAAGCGACAGTTCCGCCTACACGAGGGAGAAAACACAAGATTTCCTTTAATATACCTGCACATTTCACTCACCTTGTCTATTTGTTTTTACCCATAAGGTTCGGATTAACTATATAAAGGTTAAATCATGCTTCCCAGCAGCAGGATGATGCAGATTATGACATGAAATTTCAGTATGTGCTGTACATATCATTGAGAATTGCAAGAACAAATAGTAGTGTCAATACTGATGGTACATTTTTTTATAATTCTTCCTTGACAAACTCAAAATGAAATGGTTCCTGTTCTTGAATCAGTTTGAACCATGATCCTGGTCTTTTCTAAGTTTACAAGTCAGAAATAGTCAAAGCAATAGAGAATCAAAATGTTAAGCACAAAGATACCATAAAGTTTCATGGGTTAAAACAAAGTCCTGTCACAGAATAAGCACAGTATGGAAGTGATACTCGGGCCTTAAAAGGCTTTACACTCATAGATTTGTGATGCCAAGAATGACATATAATTTGTTAAGATAAAGTCAGGACATCCCTAATACGGAAACTAAACCCTTCCCTGGCCTGCGTTTGGGTGGCTGTGTGTTATTATTAGGGTTATAAACCCTTTATAAAAGTTTCCTTTTTTAGAAAATGACAAGTTTTAACTGTTTTACAGCACATTATGTGTGACCTGCATAGCTTTCAAGAATTTTGCAAAGTATACCTTAGATTATTTTACTTTATTATATCATTATACCCTTCCAGGCAGCTGCCCGTGGTTTACAATTATTTCAACAGTTTTGAAATCAATTTACTCTGCAAAGATTTGAAAATGACTTCAGATACTGGAGCTGGTCCATTCCACTTATTACATTTGTCAAAGTTATGTTTTCTTTTAATGGTATTGCAGGTGGAAGTGCAGATTGAGTTGAGAAAACTCTGCACAGCATGACCATGCAATGATATATATATATATGCAAGTAAATGAAAAAATTAACAAATGTAAGAGGCTTTTGCCTGCTTTGCAAAAACATGGTGATCATGTAAAGTGAATATAAAATTGGTAAAAACAACTAGTAAAACCCACATTTTCCTTTGGGACCAGACTGCGCTGCCTCACCTTCATACGCATTTAAACGTCACCCTAAAAGAGAGATAATCTCACTTAATCATGATGAGGAGCTTTATCTAGTCTAGAGTGACGCTGTCTCCACCTAATACTTCTCAGCAGAGAAACACTTTCTTCAATATGACCTTTTACATCACCTTTGCATCAGCATACAGGCCAAGACTTACATCAGAATAATAAACAGTTCTTTGTGCACGGATACTAGAAAGCAAAGTGCTGAGAATTCATTAACCTGATTAGTTTCTCCTGAAACACTTAACGAAATGCATCATTAAACTTTAATTGTTCTGTGACCTTGTCCTCTATTGTGAGCTTTTATCCCCTTCACACACCTGTATGTAGCTGCTACCTGTAACTAGACTTGAGGACAGGACTCAAACTGATGGGAACTAGAGCTGGAAGCATTCAAGAACAAATGTGATTTTATGAACAGGATATGTTAAACAATTAGATAAGAGTAGACCCAGTCAGATGTACTTACACTGTTGGAACTGGGAAGGTTTTCAAACAGCGTCTGCCCTGCACTGACTTTGTGCTTGACCCCCCTCACAGTCCCATTTTTACTCATTATGTTGACCCTCTTGGTGGTGAACATCCAGTCCTTGGTGGCCCCTGCGTACATGAGCAGATCATCAGGCTCACACTCACTGTCATCCAGCTCCGAGCCCAGGTATCCATACAGGGGTCCTTGTGCGTCTCCACTTGTAGAGGGGGTACTGGCCCGTTCAGCGTCAGAGCTGCTGGTGCAGTCTGAATCCAGGGAGTCTGAAGGCCCCTCATCCTTGAACATCTCCTTCAGCACCCGTCCACTGTTCCCCGAAGCCACGCGGAACCTCACCCGCTTCTGTGGCTTCTCCTGCTCTGCCGTCAGCATTGTCCCCTCCATTGCCAACCCTCTGCTACATTACATGGTCCACAGCACTGCAGTGTGGCTCCGTGCTGCTCATTCGGGGGTAAGCATGCAGCTCAGGCACACTATTTTCCTTCCCATGGATTACTACCACGTTTAATCCTCACCGTTTGAACAGATCTAAAAATGACTGAGAGCCTGTAAACTGCCTTACGGTCAGACTCACACTGCCAGTAAATAATACATGCTTCCCTACCATGGCAACCTAGCAAGCTAATCTCAAGTAAAATGATAGTTGTCTTTGAATTATTCATGACTTTACACAGTTTTCACCAAAGCTTTGACAGAAGACTTTTAATGGCCTGACTTCATATGCTTTAATCAAACAAACAAACATTTCTGTCTCTTGGGACGAAGTAACAGCTGATACTGTGAGGCAAAAAAAACTTCTGCATCAGCCACATTTGGAGATTCATCACAGTCATATTGTTAATGTAAGTAAGGTTTTTCATTCAAAACAAAAATGAATGAGTGATTAATATGTCAGACTGCTGAACACCCCACGGCTACTCAGCTTGTGTGTCGCAAGCACAGCACAGCACACACAAACACACACAAACACAAACCTCCATCATTACCTTACATCATGTTCAGCCACAGCAGTGGCAATGTCGGTCCACAGCTATTCATGGATTGTCATGATGTTTTGTGAAGTCATTGATGGTTCCCACAGGATGAAGCCCTGACCTTTCCACCAGCACCACCAGCAGGTCACAGGCTTCACTTATCCACTGAAATATCTCAACATTTACTTGCAGCGTCGTGCAGACATTCATGATTCATGTTTCATCTCATAACGTTTGACTCAGTGGGTCAAAATTTGAATTTGTCCAACACTTTTGACCAAATGTCTGGAAATGTACTGCTGTGCCAAAGTACAGCCTCAAAGAGAATGACTGTAAAACTTTGTACATATGTGTGTGTATGTTAATAATCTATATCATTTATATATTATTTACTCTTCTATTTACACCTCATTTGAACACACTCAGATGTTTTATTGCAGTTATATTTTCATACTAACACCCTTTAAGTGCTTTATCTTTTTTTATTGATGGTTTTAGATTTGCAACATTTTAGGGCTGAACAATGTGGCAAAGAAATCATATTGCGATTATTTTTGGCAGATACTGCGATTGCAATATGAGTCACAATTTCAGTTGAAATGGTCAATTTTGTATTTTTATTTCACAGGGAAAAAATGGTGATGGTGTGATTTTTGCTGGGACTTGTACCTAACAAGCATGTTCCCTTACGTCTGGAGAATATGATTGGTTGGCTGGGGGCATCCCTGTGACACCATAGTGCTTCATTTATGGTATGTTATTTTATGGTATGATTAATTGTTCAGTCCTAATTGTAACTGTATTTTTTATAACTGTATTTTGTGTACCCAAACAGAAAAATTACATGTATATAATATATAAACCGTACATAAAGATGAACAAATATACATAAAATGAACAACAGTAGTATTCATTATAAACACAGCAGACTTTTTATTCTAAAGTCATTATGGCTCCAACATCTGTAACATGCCAGAGGTTTTTTAAAATGCAATGACTCTTATGTCTGAAATGTACTGTGACATCTTCCACGTGCATGAATGCATGATGTTAAGTGTGTATCACTTGACTGCTTATTGTTTTACACCCAAAGTGGGAGTGCAGGTGTTCACTGGGCATCCTCGCACAGCAGAAAAGTGCCCGACAATATAATGTGTCACAGTGACAAAATAAAGCAGTGTGTCCACAGAGACACAGGTGTCACAGGTGATGAAGCAGCTCCCTGGAGATGTGACACGTCAGCTCATAGCGGTGACAGCACCACTCTGTTTGAGTGCTGCCGTTTGGCTCCTGAGGTAAGTGCCACACACACATACGCACACACACACACACACACACACACACATACACATACACATACACACAGCATGCCCTCACCTGTGCGTGTCACCTCCTGCTGATCATTAGAGAAAATCCATCTGGTAAAGTCTAATGTGGCAAACTAAGATTTAGTGACATCCTGAGGCCGTAGTAGTATTATGAGTCTGGCTGGGGTTTTAGGTCTTATTGATCCATAGTGACCCTAGCTCTCCTTTAAACTGTCTTTTATTAAATGGACATTACAGCAGCTATTTCAATATGGCCTATAACGGCTCCTTGTATATGATTGCTGATAATAGCCAATATCAGATACAATTAGAGTGTCTAGACTGTGAAATTACTGACGGAGGAGCTGAGGATGACAAAATCTGTTTTATTTTTTAAATGTTGTACTAGAACTTAATTTTGTCTAGGCTTGGTGGTGTCACCTACCTCGCTGCACCAGTCAGGAATCAGCATCATTTGGATCAAAACTCAGTTGATTGGTCTTTTGCTTGTTGTTTGCCTGCTTTGTCGCCAGGTCGCTGTCAGTTGAAGGTGCCCTGAGGAGTTTTCTTGTAAACAAAGTTCCTGTTTGTTTCAGTGTTACTCACCAAAATGTATTGTGTGTATCCTTGAGGTCTAACAAACATTTACTCCCTCATAAAACATTTACAGAGCAGACCTTTTTTAAAATTTCGGACTTGCATTGTTTACATTCATGTTTACATGCCACCAGGCTTCTCCAGTGTTTTTGGTGGTGCATTGGTGCATTTCTTGGTGCACTACCCCCCCTGTGTGGAATAGTGTGAAACCACTGGCTGGAGTCTGTCTTGTGCCACCTGTGTTTTTGTGCAGATACAGGGGTGCAGTTCTGTTTGTTTTTGTACCGGAGTGCACCTATAACATGTAGTATAACATAAGTTCCTTATTTTCTATGGTTATGTAACCACTGTTCCTACAGTGGCAAGTTTACATTGTTAGTCAAATAACTGACCACACAATGAACTGTTAGACTGACTTTATGACTAATTCATCACATTGCAACTCACTTATTCACAAAAAGAACATGTTACAGTAATACTGCCATAGAGGATCATGTCCATATTGTCTCAATATCTTGTTATCAGTCAAATGACTGTTATGAGTGAGAGCCAATAATTAAGCCATTTTTGTAAGATTGATTGTATGACTGATTGTATGATTGGTGTTGTTTCTGTTTTGTGTGGTGAATTCTGGATGATAGCCATTATATTATATTATATTATATTATATTATACAGTCATTATCCTGGCTGGCTGGATTAGATACTCTTCATTTTGGCAGACAGTGTCTGGATAAAGCTGCTTATTTTATGCTTCCTGCTAGTTGAACATACTGTTCTTATATTTGGAATAAATCAGTCACGGTCTTTACATATCATTTTCATTTTAATTAGTTTTTTTTTTTATATCATAGACCATCCCCCATACATCCTTTAACTTTCAATCAGCATGAAGAGAAAATCTCCTCAGTTGTCTTATTGCAACCAAAAGCTTCACATGTATACATTCACAGTAGATGGGTTCAGATAAAATACACATAAGCTCACCATGGCGTTTAGCCTGCTGCAAAGACAGGAGGGGGACATGCTTATCTAGAGTTTAGTGAAACACACCCATGTCATGTTGAGTCAAGCAGCCATTTTATTTCATTTTAGCACAGTTCGACCACTGAGATGGTTTCTATTCAAGTCTATCAAACATATTAAACATAGTCTAATCAACCTGAAGAGCTTATCTCTTAAACCCCCTCATCAGTAGTGCTAATGCAGCCTCGCCAACCACCTCAACTGCTGTTAAAAAAGCCATTCGAAAAAATGAATACTTGAACGCACTTTAATTTCACTGCTGTTTGTTGGGTCGGCTGTGACTGAGTGGAAGAAGTCAAACAGTGCGGGCTGATAAATGGCCTTCATTTTGTGCAGCTTGAATAAAGAGGTGTATTCACAGATTGCCAGTAAGATTTTTATGTTTACTTCACCACATGACTGATTTGCAGTACATTTCTTGAGTTGTTGTAATAAGACAGAATCAGACTGACCTCTCCACATCTAGAAACAGGTATTTAAATGTTTTTTAATTCAACTCTTACCTCTGAAATGTGAAATGTGTCTTTGTGCAAGTTTGATAAGATGAGCTGCACACATAAATCAATACTTGCAAACAACTTTTAGGAAAATGACTCCACAGTGACTCGCCATTCATGATTATTTGGCCATCAGAGCACCTCACGCTTCCCTGACTACAGATCAACATCCACAAGGGGGCAGAATGCAATTCAATTACAGCTAAATGTCACGCTGCCCAATCACTCCCTGAAGAGCTGTAGGCAAGGGATGAAGGATGCAGCTGCTGAGCTGATGGCTGCATCCACTTGTTTGGTTTGATCAGTCTGAGGAGTTGAAGCAATGATTAATGATGAAATCGATGACAAAATGATTCAAGTCAAGTGAGCAGGAGCAGGATTAATGTATTCTGAAAAGACAGAGGTTCAATTTTCACTCTAAAGATTTACAAACCGAACGTCAGAGGGATTGCAGTCAGCACATTTATTGTTTCTCAGAGTGTCAAAGCACTGAACATGAGAAACGGTCTTAATTTTTACATCTTAAATCTGTCTCAGTGCTGTGGGGAGCAAAAGGCTAAATGAAAGTGTCCGTAAATTAAGCAAGCTGTTATTATAACTATTTCCTCTTAAACAGAATGATGCTAAATTACTGTTGAGCACTAAAGGATTGAGGTTACTTCGAAGAGATGTTTCACAATAGCAGTTTTTAGTGCCATGAGAAAGATACCAGTGAGGGGAATAGCCAGTAATTCATCCTCTTTAGTTAACTGGGATATGATCCAGAAAGGTTTAAGCTGTATTCCTTTTTTCTTTAGTGTTTCTCTCTCAACAGCAGCAAAGTGGCTCAAAGTAATTATTTTTCTGCAGAGACAAAGGACTCCCAGATCGAGGCTCACACGCATCATCATTTATTCAACCTGATTTTTGTGAACTATCTCTGCAAACTAATTGCAGTTTGATGAGGAGAAGCTGACACAGAGACATTTTAAGATGGGATAATGAGGCTGTTTGTACTGTAGTAGTGCTTGATAGCTCTTTAGGAACTCCTGATTGATTAGTCAAAAGTTATAGGCCATATTTATCTCAGATTTTATTGAGAAATTTTGAGCAATGTGGCGATAAGTCTGACTTCCTGTTTCTGCATCTTTGCTCCCAAATACATTTCTTTGTCTCCTAATGGTTTCGAGTACTGTTTTGTTTACCAGAAAGGAACCTATAACACTCTACAGCAATGAATTTTCAGATAATCAAATGGGTTATTAAACTGTGAGGAGTTGGAGAACCTTTAGTTTGTCTGGAAAAAAATGAAGATGCTTGTTTTTTGTTTTTATTTTATTTTATTTTATTTGATCATTTTTGCCTTTATTAGATATGTGAAGGTATACATCTTGACCACCAGGTCACCAGGACGCCACCTATAGGCCTACTCAGTTTTTGGTAATTGGAATAATAAATACAATTGTTACTTGCATGAATAGCTAATTCATGCTGTGGACAAATATAAAATAAAAAGCACCTGAACCTGAGGCAGTATCAGCTCTGTGTTTGTGTAAAGGCTTAGTGGATCTTTAATTTGCAGTCACAGCCAGCCAAATTACATATTTACAAAGAAATTTCATATCAAAGAACAAAGCTGTTGGGAGGGAGTATCAGTGACATGTTTTTAGGTCGAGCTGATAAAGGAAAAAATAAACTGATAAAAACACTTGTGGTGTGTGTAACTGACACAGATTTAAATGTGAGCGGCCGGTTAAATGAGTCATTGTTTGGACTGGAAATGCTATAGAACACAACACCAGTGCATACACACATAATCGAAGAGGCAGGCTTCTTGTCACTGTTGCTTAGCAACCGCAGGAGCTACAGAGCCAAATCCCCATGGTGGCGAGCTGATGTTGAATTAGGTGGAGTGGGGGAAAGAAAGGAAATCTTTGGGAGAAATGTGTCTCTAGCAGGCACAGGAGGAGGTGGAGATGTTCAGGTGTTCATTTCTTATTTTTGGATGCGCTGAATCTTGAGCTCCTATGTAACACAATCTTTCTGTGTTTTTGTTTTTGCTTTTTGGGGCTGTTGAGAAAAGGACTTACAGTTGCATTTCACATTTAAGAAACAGGGGAAAAAATGTGTTTTATTTTCTAATATGAATATAGCTAAATCTTAAGTTAATGAATATTTTTGTTTAAAGAGATTTGAACGCACATGCCCTTTGTGGTTACCTGTGCCAGCATGCAGTACGTAGCTCATACACAAAGCCTAGAGACTGTTTTATGTTTTCAGCAGCCACAGCATAATCTCATCTCCCCCTAATCCTTTACAACAGTAAATACATTTTAATTTTTATAAGAAATATTGGTAAAAATATTACGAGAGTTTTCTAAATTAGTTATAATGAAAGATCGTATGCAAGGAGTCTGGCAGTAAATACAAATGCACATAAGCAGGACACTCAGCATTATGAAAATACTGCCAGTGCAATATAAACATCAGACAGCTGTAGTGAGCCTGTAACACTGCAGTTCTCTCAGGCAACTGCAGTGGTGCTGCTGCTGTACAAATGCTGTCTCCAGTGTCATTTGCATTTCAGCTGCAGTGGGAATGAGAACACAGTTTGATTTACCATATGTGCAGCAGCCAAGCAGTCGCAGCAGAGAGGGCATTGTTGCTGCTTTCTTCTTTATATTGCCATGCATATTGTTTTTTATTTATTTATCTGTGCTATTTTTGGTAACTGATGGTCTCTGTTATTGAGCAGATTCATGACAGCAGAGTGACACACTGATGAGGGATATAAAGCAAGCTAGAGTCAGTAACCCTGGATTAGATCTTCTGCTGAGCTTGTCTCTAGACAATAATCGCATAATGACACAGTGATTGATTCCATTGTTGTGGGCAGTAGCTGTCCAGGTCTGTCACTACAAAACCATCTTATTTTTCATATGTTTATCAATTTAATTCTCTCCAGACTTAAGCTTCTTGTTTTATGGACATAACTGATCGTTTGATTTATTAGTCAAAATATGTTGGTGAACAAAAAAGGGAGTTCTTAAAATTTATGTGACATTACCTCTGCTACATTAGACATTCAAAAACATGCTGAATGTTGTCAGACAATGTGGAGCAGAGCAGGCCATGACAGAAAGTGCTGTGTAATGTTAGAGTTATTTTTCTGCAACAGATGACGTGGGAGACCACAGCCACATGGCCTGTCAAAATGTCCATGTAGATGAAACTGAACTGTTTTGTGCATGCACATCATATTTTGCTCTGTTGAGGGGTAAACCTTGAGTGTGAATGAAATGTATTATGATCAACAATCCCAGTACAGCATCTTAAAAGCTGTGTGCTCATCTTGAGGTTTCTACAATTTGCCTTTGTTGTAACTCTCTGAAAAACAATAGTCTGGTAACTTTTAGATGTACTGGCTTGTTAGCAAGATACAAATTTGTATCTGTTTTAGAGTTGTTATAAGGTGTATTTTTTTCCACTTGTGACGCATAGATAGGGGGCTCCAGTCTTTTTGTGTTACAATATGTTAAAAACGTCCATCTCTATATCTCACACATACATACATAGTATGACCATAGATATCAATCTTCTTATCTGGCTCTATATATGATAATAAACTAGAGCGATCTCTAAATCTCCTCCTTTTGGAAGTTAACATACGAAATATGGAGCTCAGTGTAATTACTTTATACACTGCAGGGTAGTCTAATCTGTTGTATACATATTACTTTATAAGTTTATTGTATTTTGTATTAAACATCTGAATCTGCAAAGTAACTAATAATGATAGTAGATAATAATGAGTAAACACGGCAATATTTCCATCTTAAATGTAGTGGAGTAAAAATAGCCTACAATGTAGCATATAAGGGAATTACTCAAATGAAGTACCTCAAAATTACACTTAAGTAAATTACTCGACAAAATGTACTTTGTTACTTTCCACCACTGCTAACAGTACAATATGTATAATTCCAAAATACGAATTAGTTTTATTTCTTTGCAGAAATCAACAATTATACATAGTATACACACACATAGAAACATACATAGATAGGCTACATATAGTATTCGTACAGAAAGAGATGTCAATGTAGTGTCATGTATTGCAAAATTGAGTATATATGGAAACCTTCCTTGAATTAAAAATATTTCTGATGTATAAAATGTAGCGGGTCTTGTCGTTTGCTTACATTTCAGTAAGTACGTTTATACATACATTAATAATTATATTTTATACAAAAACAAGACTCAATCGTGATAAGGCAACTCCCACCCAGTGTACTATTGTTGTGTCTTCAACCTGGAACAACATCTGCTGCAGAGGGGGGAGGATCCACACCAACCAATAAATCATTGGACAATTTTAAAAACATATCCGCGTCTTAACCATTATTGGCCATGCCGATTAAATAACAGTGCTTTGTTATTATTGTATGCTCAAACAAAAACTTATTTTTGCTAGTAGCGGTGAAAACACCATTATTATGTTCACTCACCCCCTCCCGCTGCGGTTAAATGTGGTACGGTCCATAATGTGAGGCGCAAAGTCCCCCTCACTTCAGTGAATGGTAAGTCCGTGTCCACTCCTCTAAACCGACGGCGTCTGTTGACTCCCTAATCCGACGTGTGAACCGGGATGCTGGGGGATCCATGAAGCCGTGGGCTCCTGGGCATGGTCCTCTCACCACCAGGAAATTAATGTAGGCTATATCTCGTAAACAGCTCTCATTATCAGCAGTAAACACGCAGCAGTAAAGTCCGCATGAGAGAGGTTCCTCTGTTTAATTTTAGACGTTTTCTTGAAATTCTTTGACGGTTGAGAGGAGGCAGCAGCAGCAGCCACAGGGAGCAGAACTAACGACCGTTTGACAGGTGCCGTCGCCCGGCTCTGCGTGGAGAGATGCCGCCCGTCCAGAGAACGATGTCTGATCTTCGGACCCGGGCTGACGGTATGTAGAAACTATTTTACCTCGGTGTTATGTGTTAGAGATATGTTGGAAAATCCCGTTCTACGGGCATTTCCTTGTCACTGCAAGAGGGCCGGGAGCTCTATGGAAGTACAGTAACTTGCTAGCTAAAGCTGTGATTAACAGTGCCCAAGCCGGGTTCAAAGAAACCCCGTGGGTGGGGGCTTGAGAGTTTTCTAATCGAGTATCAAGAAAAATAACTCCAGTTTTAATGCAACTTGTTTCAGTAAAAGTTAACCCAAACAGAGAATGGAGAGGTCTGCTGATGTTATCTCTACATCTGCAGATTAAACAGGGGTTTCCCAGACAAAGGCTTTATCAGATGGGTGTTTGAAGTCTGCATGAAGCTTCTTGAAATGAAGCTAATGAAAGGTAGGGTGCACCTGAACTAGCAAACCTAGCACCCATCCAGACTGGGACACCCCCCCAGCTATGTCCTGCCCACCACAAAGGGTATTATCCACTCAGAAAGCTAGGGTAAGTGCCCAGGAGTATTGCAACTTGAACCCTAATGCCAGTTGCCACAAGGCTGACAGCACAAAATCAGTGGTGAAAATATTCTGATATTTGACCTTATTTTACTATAGTGCAGAAATACTCTGTTAGAAGTAAAAGTCATGCTTTCAAAATTTTACTGAAGTAAAGTCTGTCAAAATGTACTTTAAGTACTAAAAGTACTCATGCAGAATGGATCATTTCAGAATAATAGTGTACATATTATAATATTTCATAATAGTTACTGATGCATTAATCTATGTATCACTTTACTGTTGCCAACTAAATGTAGAGCGTTACAAAGTAGAATATTTGTCTGAATTGTAGTGGAGCAGAAGTAGAAGTAGCAGAAAGTGGAAATAATCAATTGAAGTACGAATAGAAAAGTGTACTTTAGTACAGTGCTTGAGAATTTCCAACACTGACAGTAACAAGTGTCCACCAAATGGCATCCACAGTAGTGTGGGTCTAATAATACAGCCATTGTAATTTGACTAGGACCCTCACTCCTTCACTGCACCAGTAACTTTCCACTGCATCTCAGTTGTGTTTGCCAGGAAAAGAGGATGCAGATACGCACATGTTATTAAAGTCATTTATGCTCATAAGGGGATCTGTTTATTTTAGGGCTTAAGGTGTGTTTGTTTATCCAGGAGAGCACCTATGGAGACACACAGCACAGACGTATTGCTGGCTGCAGCTGCACTCTGGGGTTGCACTCCTCCTATCACTGTTTTGTGGTGGTCCCTGACCTCTGACCTCTCTGGATAGCAGCAAGAATTTATCTACAGGGATCAATAACATATCACAATATTTATGACGCTCACTGCAGTTTCTGTTTGTCTTCACAGTAAATGCAATTGTGCTTCCTTGGTTTGATTTTGGATGGCATAGATTTGATTAATAACTGTAGGCTCAGGCTAATATCTCAATCTGACTTATTGCTGTTGAGTATATTTTTTGGCTGCTAAAGCAAGCAACCTGACCTCTTAAAGTGAATTAGAATGAACTAACTCTCAGTCGTATTTTATATACTGTTCTATAACTCAAAATGTAAGGGTACTAAGGGTACATTAAACCTGAATGCCTAATATATGATTTTCATCAAGTCTATCAATAAAACAAAAATATAAAAATTCATTTTTAAAGAGACATGTGCCTTGATTTAAAAATTCAGTATTTGTGAACATGCAGAACTGTCTGCAAGCTGCTGCAAATGACAAAAAAACGAAAACTACTTACAAATCTTTTACCAGTTCATTATTATGAACAATATCATAATGGCACCTGATATAATGATCCATTGTTCAACAATGTGTTCATTGTGCATATGCATATATTTTAATTTATTTAAGCCATAGTTGTCTACTTGAATTTAAATGTGACAATTCTTAGCCTGTTCATGTACAAAAAAAACCTGTGAGACAATTGAAGGGAGCACATTTAATCTTTTGATATTTACAAAAAAGGCATTTGTTATCAGAGTGGTTCGCCCAGCATGATGAGAAACATATATAATTTATAATTATGTTTAATGTCAGAGATGTATATTATTGTAGTCAGTTTAAACATAGTTTGATAAACATTTCATAAAAACAAATAAATGTGTTACTTGAGGCAGTAGTGTCTTTTTTACAGAAAAGCTTGGTGGATTTACCTGTTATAGAAAAAATTAAGAATCATGTTTAGTCAGATGCTGCTGCAATATTTAAACACCAAATGTGGAAAGAAGACAGCATGATATTGCAGCAGTATGATTGGCCCAAATGACCATTATTGCTTATAGATTTTTAGTTAAGTAGTAGTAGTTGAGTTAAGTATTGAGCATATCTACCATCCAGACTTCGATCTACTCCATATGCAGTCAATAGGAATCTTTGTTTGCTGAGTCATATGAAGTCATACATACCCAAAATAGTGCTCACATTGTGAGTATTGATCATACCTGCTCATATCTGTGCCTTGATGTCATCATTCCTATTTCTTTCAATCATTCAAAATATAGCAGTGCATTTTATGTGACAGAACAAGTTGCGTGGTGGTAAGATCATCCTTCTTATTTCTAGCTGTAGGCCAGGTGGTTTATGTATGATCAGTAATAATAAATTGATGTCTGCTTAGAAGAAGAAAACCTGATTCCAGGTATTCAGTGGTTTTACCCAGATTTAGATGATGAATATAGATGCAAAATCACCAGTAAAACCATCACCCGTGTTGTTAAATTGAGTTTCTCCTGAAATTAATTCTGTGTTTGCAAGAATGGTATGAGCAGGGTGCATCTCATACTGGAGATTTCACATCATCTTGTCTTAAGTGGTTGTACTTGGTGGTAGTTTTGAGAGTTTGTTTTAAAATGGCACTTAAGACCCAGTAATTATGAGTCAATTTGTCATCCTGTACACCACAACAAAAATTATAGTGTTATTCCGCTTCTTTGTAACTGGTAGAAATCTAAATATTTAAATACTAATATAGATTCTGTAAAAAAAAATGTTGATCAATGGGGCTGCTGCAGTCACAAGAGCGAACACATGAATTATGCAGTAGCTAACGCTGTCACCCCCAACCCCCAGCTACCACACACTACCTTTATAGGTTACAAAGAGCAAATGATTTTGCTGTTTTTCACTTGGTTCTATAGCACTAAGCGCAGAGTATCACCCCGCTGCTTCAACAGTCGTTGGCTTTGATCACCACCTGAACCAGGCCAGGTTGATGACCTATACTGCTGCTCCAGCATCTACATTTCCAGACTCAAGGCTCCATATCTGGTTAACTATTTTACTATTTTTATCTGCTCTGCAACATTTTTTTTGGTTGTTTTTACGAGAGCCTAAACACTCTTTCCAACCTTCAATTTTTATTTTTTAATCACCACAGTACATCAGGCTGGCTTCCATCTAGAAAGGGCAGCCCTCTGCAAGGCTTACCACCTAATCCATCAGCGGCCTGTCCGTCAGCTCTCCATGCTGCACACTCCCCAGTCTTGCCCACCACGTGCCGCTCCACTCCTCGTCACTCTTCTCCTCTGTGCTGTGGAAACATCCAACATCACTGCCAGCCTGTGCCTGCATGTGTTGCCAAAATAACCTTATCTAGGACACTTGGGGTACAGGTGACGTCAGTAGCTATCAGCATGTTTAATGTGTGATCCTGCAGTGACAGACAGGCACCTTTAGACGTTGATCTCTCCAATACAAATTTCCATGATGGGCAGGAAGGCTCTTAATACCTGCTTCCACTGTCTACATGGAAAAGCTGATCGACAGGGGCCACGCAAGTAAAGGCTAGACAGATGGCAACAAGCATCCTGTTTGCAGTCTTAGCTTGCGTGCTTATCTGCAGACAGACCAAATCCCCTCTCACAATTGACACTAAAGGTAAAGATAGGCAGGTAAGCCTGTCCTGTGAGGATGAAGCTATCCAAAGACCAAATGCTTGTCTTTGCGTGTCAGTTGATTCATATGATGGAAGGTGCTCTTGAGCTTCTGATTGCCCACATACTAGTTCTGAAAGACACAAAGTAGTCTGCCTCTTCTTTAAGCATTATATCTCTGCCTTTCTTTCATTCTCTAGATTTTTTTTCCATGTGTAAGTGAAGCAGGATGTTCCCCCGTAGCATTTCAATAACACCAGCTAAGCCTCAGTATGTCTGAATTGTGGTAACAGCATGGGGAGGGAGACTGGAGGGGGAAAGACTGCTCCCTTCTGAAGGGATCGAGGGCTGCCCATGTGCCTGGCGGATCACTGGCTGATAATAATGTGGCACAAAAGCCCAACACGCCACTAAATCCCCTGTCTGTGGCCGCTGGTGTGTCATATCAAGTCCCCTTGGGCCTCTCTACTCTGTCTATGTGCTGGCATGGGACATCTCCTCTGCTCTATTTTCCACTTCATGTTCTGCCTCCATCACTAACCTGCAGCCAGTCTAATATGTGTTTCTTCAGACACTCAATTTCCCTCACCTAAATGATTCTCCTCTGTCTGCGAGGCACAGTGGATGTGGCAGGCCACTGTGAGAAGGGGGAGATGTAAAAATGCTCACGTGCATGTGTCCACACAGAGACTGATCTACAGTTCCTCTGATGCTGAGACAGAGAATCTAATCTAATATTTGCTCATGTACATCATTATATTGACCTGAAGGAAGACCCGTGACCTGATGCATGAGCGCTTTGCAGAGAGTGTCAGGAGGATTAACCATTGACAAGAAATTATTTTAAATTAATCTATTGATTATTTTTTCAAGGAAACAAATAATTAAAAATTCAAAAATCCATTCTCTGGAATTGATTAGATCCTCTGATCTGCAGGACAAGTGGACATCATCAATAACTTTCCTTGATTGAACCTTATTTACGAGCCACTGAAAAGCTGCATTATAAATGCTTGTAATGAAATGAATCCTCTATACTCCTCAACTTCAAAATGTACAGTAACTCACTTCTCACTCCCTGTTCCCAAACATCAAACAATTCACAAATGCAGCATTATACACTGAGAAAGAAGACTTAAAACTGTATCTGTAATCATGTTTTTTTTGCTGCTGAGCAGAAACTGTGTTTCTGGCCTGGTTATGGTTGTCTATGTGACGCATACATGCATGAACAGCAGGAAAATGCAGCAAGCCTGCACGTGCGAGGAGACAGTCAATGTCATTGTGTCACAGCGGGATGACAAGGTCAGATGGAGAGGTGTCGGAAGGCACTCTTCAGGAAAGCAACACCATCGGTGGTTGAGAGGATAAAACTCTATCTGCCCTTGACCCCCAAGATCTCAAGCATTTTATGATGACCCCCTTCTTGTCTCAACTTTATGTCCAACTAGGTCACAGTGGTGCTTCCACAGATAGATGGTTGGGTCTAAAACTTACATCTGAGACTTCCATATTTGGCGCCAGTGTTTACTGTGTTATACGATGCAGCCCTATCGAGATGAGTCTGTTAAACATTTGATTTGTGATCTGAGTTTGAATGTAATGCAAAACCTATCTATTCATCCCACAATATATGGGACGGGTCATATTCTTAAGATGGTTGTGCTAACAAAACAATAATGTTTTCATCGTTTTCATCTGTACCTAAGCTCCTGCAATACAAGCAGTAGTGTAATTGATCTTGCTATTAATAGATGGTCAGAGCACATTAATGTTGTTCACGGCTGAGGCCTGAATCAATAATTGACAAGGCATTATTTTCTCTATAGAGCTAAAAGTATGGACTCGACTATTGTGCACATGTTACTTTGTAGTTCTGGATCATGGAGGTGCTAGTTTTGCCTGTTATGCTAACACATCAAACATGTCAAATCAGGTCAGTGAGCATCACTGAAACACTGAGATGGATTAATTGTCATTGCTCAGCCATCTGGACATTACATCTATTTTTAGAGAACATGACAGAAATTTGTAAATAACACTGACTTTTTTCTTTTCTTAAAAAAATGCAGCTGCACATTAAACATGCATGCAAAAGTAAAGCTATGTTAAAATGAGATATGTTTGACAGCCAACGGGATAGATCTCCCTTCATCACAGCAAGTGGCAGAAAGGCTTGGACAGGATTTTGTCAGGCTCTCTTCATCTACATCTTAAACAGAAGATTGGACCACCCTTGTAGTTAAGGTACATTGAAGTTTGGGTAACTGAAACTTCATGGTTAAGGTTAAATACTGGAGCCATATTGGTTAAAAAAAATCAGCACTGACTAGGAGAGAAGAAGTGATGTCCTGATCTCCAGGGAGGCAATTAAATTCTTGATTTGCACCCCGACCTTAATCACACATCCTTACTGTTCAATTTACAGTAAGGGTGTCAGCTGATCCTTCTCTAGACGGGAGTTACAGTTAGACACCTGTCAGACAGCAAACAACATCCCAGTTGCTCCAACCAATCCAACCGGTCTCACAACAGTGACACAGACAAAAACTAGATGAAAGTCTGTTTAACATGAAGCAGCTGCTAACAGTCAGAAATGTTGACTTAAACAGTGCTTGATAATTCTCCAAAGACTCAACACTTTTGTTTAGAAAAGACTTTGAAAAGTTCTGAAAATGAATAATATTGGGTCTTAGTCTTAGTCAGTGGTTACAGTACATTCTTATTATCCTTCAAGTACAGGAAGAAAAAGGGCCCTGTTGGTTCTGGCCTTCAACTTACAGCCATTGCACATTAATGGGGTGATTATCTTTTTGATACATAATTTTGTCTATTACATGTCAGAAAATAGTGATTTTTTTATTGTGATTTTTTTCTTGTTTTGTCCATAACATTTAAAATCGTATAAAACCAAAAAGTGGCAAATCCTCACATTTGAGAGAAAGGAAATGGCATGGTAACAGCATGACTGTAGGGAGTTGTGAGTTGGTCAGTGTGTTTACCACTTTGGTCCAGACTGAAATATCTCAAGAACTATTAGATTGACTGCCATGAAATTTTATACAGACATCCATGGTCCTCAATGGATGAATCCCTCTGACTTTGGTGATACTGTAACCTTTCATCAAGCACCACCTGTAGGTTGCCATGCTTGTTTTTTTTTTTGTGAAAACACCTACTGAATTGATTATTGTTACATTTGGCAACATTCATGTTTGTAATAACAACTACTTCTGTTAGTTGTTTAATAGATAAATTCACTTTTTTTCAGCAATACTGAGGTTATTTCCCGAACAGCTTGGGGGACCTCAAGCAAAATAAGTTGGTGAGACTATATGTGTTATTCTGCATCTAATAGTGGAACCTAGTGTATTATTTTATAGTTTTGATGAAGACAAGGGTAACTAGTTTGAGGTCAGGCCCACACAGACACAACACTATGAATGAATGATTGGCATTCACAAGATCTATTTCCTGTTGTCCTTCCATTTGCCATTCATAAAATCTCACACAGTGGAAAGGTTTCTGTCCCTGCAGAGCCCCTGCTAAGCTAAGTCAGGCAAGCCCTGTGATGTCAAAGCTAGCCCCAGCTGCCAGTGTTGTCCCTGGACTGTCCGTCCCACTGTAGCTTGAGCCTATGGGGAGCCAGACGGAGCCAAGCAGGGAGGGGGATTAATTCTGCAGCTGCCCTGTTGTTGTTGTGAGTGCTGGTTACAGCACTGTGATCTGATAAGCGACTTATGGATGTTACTGTTGGTTAGATTGAGGCTGTATCTATATCCCCCTCCAGCTCTTCCCCCCATTCACAAATGGTAGGAGATAGGGAGAGCTTTCATCTCTGGGACTTTGATTCCCCATGAATAGGCTGTGGCTGCTCTGTCTACTTAAATATTTATCTGGAATAAATGAATCATGTACAGATCTTTCTTTGGTGGTGATGAGCAGATATAAATGGCACATTAGGCTCAGTGGGTTGTGAGACAGAGAGATCCCAAAGCCCAGGGATTTGGAACTAATTTGACCCTAATAACTATAGTAGATAGCCTCAGGTTAAGGTGAACAATGGGCAGACTGATGATGCTGGACTCCATGTTGCACCTCACCTTTCTGTCTTACTTGTTGTATGCAACTTGTTTCATGGAGGTCTACATGTGTGAAACGCTTCTACAGGAGTCAAGTCACACGCCATTCCTCTGTATAAGTATTTGATGCAGTTTTTCTTCACAAGCCTCTTGACTATGGTTTGGCTGCCATTCATTTGTTCGTGTTAGATCAATGTCAGTAGCCCCAAGCTGCCTGCCCCCACCCACCCTGGTATTATTGAATGAATTGTGTTAGCTCTTGCCAGGTCACGTGCCTTCTCATCTACACTTTATTGCCTAGCCTACAACTTTCACAGGCTCATTAGTGCTTGTTCAGTATCTCAACAGTTAGAGATGACTCTGCCTGGACCTATTTCTGGAAGAAAAAGCCTTTCTACATTTTGATTTGCCTCTAGATGGATTTTACACCCCCAGGGATAGACTGATGGGCCTTTCCGAAGGATCCTAAGGCTTAGTCATGGAGCCAATTGAATCATCACTGTGTAATCATAGACATAGTAAGTGCTGACCAAAAGAAGTTGTAAAATGCAGCCAGCATGTGACATGATATCTTTTATGATTTGTTATAAAAGCTTTATTTGAGGTCACATTTGTAGCCAGAATAAGATGCTGTTGCTAAAAATATCTTAACTACAATAACTATTTCCAGTTGATCCTCTCATTTTAAACCAAGGATTAGTGCTGTTTCTGTGACGGTAGGGAGCCAGTATATCGACCATATTTTGGCGATGTATTTAATTAGTGTTTTTATTTAAACTCAAAAATCATTGAGAGGAAAGTTCTCAGCAATTACAAAATTATAAAATAAAAATAATAAAAATATTTCAAAGGGGGCGTCGTGTGGCATAGTGGTCTAAGCAGGCGCCCCATGTGTAGAGGCTACAGTCCTCGCTGCAGTTGGCCCCGGTTCAAGTCCCGCATCGGACAGCCCTTGCTGCATGTCATTCCCCCTCTCTCTGCCTCCCCAAAAGACTTGTCTCTCTCCACTATCCTGTCCAATAAAGGCACAAAAGCCCCCCCCCCAAAAAAAAAAATAGTTAAAAGAACACCAATTTAAACAAACATATAAATAAAGGGTTGAGATTATGAGAGTACTGCTCATGGCCAGTTGTTTTTTGTGTTTGATATTTAACCCTGGGTGTCATGCCCTGGGTAATATGCTTGAATATCAGATCATTATTGTTCCTGTCATTGCTGCCGTTAGATGTGCTTAATCTTGCTCGTGTTGACAGTCATGGCAGCAATAATTTTCCACCCCCACCACTCCTCCCTGACCTGAGATCATACACTACAGAGGATATCATAAATCTGCAGAGGGTAGGTTTGGCTTTATGTCATATGAGTATTGAGGAATAATAAGTTTTTCCTTCAAATTCCAGAGTAATTGTGATTTCCAGCAAAGTCAAGTGTGTTAAGTTTGAAAGTTATAATAACAAAAATTCCAGTCTGAATGAGAAGGGATCTTCCATGCCTGATAGTTTCAGTTTGCCTCTGAAACCTACAACATTCAGCCAGGGATGAAAAGACAGGCCGGGGAAGACCGACATGCCTTCGCCAATGCCAAGCCATGCTGGGCCCGTTTTTTTCCCATTGGGCACCCTCTCCAAAATACGTGCCCCCTTGTGACTATTGTTCCACTCGTCTCTCTGTTGGCTGACACAAGCAATAATCCTGACATCTGGCCTGCATCCAAACTCATTACGACACTTTGTGGCATTGATCCTACCCCTAGAGGCTTCCCCTCCAGAGCTGTGTGCTTCTGCTTTCTACTCCTACTAAGCTTTATTTTGCTCCTTGTTACTCTTTCCTCTCTTCTTCTTCCATGCCTCTTATATTGTTTTTATACAGCCAGTTAGTATGGGTAATATGGTGGGTCCATTAATAGATGAAAGGTGTTGTTATGAAGCCTAATATAACACAGATTAAGAATTATGTTCCCAGCGAGTATCCACCCAGTTTCCCATTCTTGTTCTCTTTATTGATGTCAGGGTAGTTGAGCCGTGACACACCTTCAGTTAATGACATTAGTGCAGAGAAAATGCACAGTGTCCAGCAGGGAATATTAAGAGCAGTTCCCACTGAGACATCTGTGGCAGTGGCTGACTACATCATCCACATAGTGTGTTACAAACTAAGGAAATTAACTGGATATGGATGCTTCTGTGAGTGAAGCTGGGAAAGGCTATTTTGATGATGGCACTTCCTCCACCTCTCACCACCAGCCTTGTGTGTTGGTTCGTTATGGTTGGCCTTGTGTGCTACTTTTAAATGTGGCTACACTTACAGGAGGTTGCACATGAATGTCAACCTTGTTTCTGTTGTTTTTATTCTGAACCTCAATTGGTCTGATATGAATCGTTACGATAAAATTATGCAATGATTTCTTTTTTCATCATATTCAACTGAAATTGTTGGATTGTTGGGCCAGGGTGTTAGACCAGTCTTTCTCTAGCAACTCCTCAAGCCTAGCTGTCCACTCTCTGGCTCAGGCGCTACTCTTGCTTTTCTAATCCAATTTCAGTGTTTAATATGTAGCCTTTAATTGGATCAGGTGTGTGAGAATAGTAGCTGTACCAAAAACCTGGAGATCAGTTAGCTCTTAAAGACATGAAAAGCACAAACCTTAACTAACTGCTCATAAGACTGTAAAGTATTCCTTCTACAAACTGCTGTAGGCTATCTATCTCTCTAGGCTAGCTATCAGGCTAGATAACAGTCCACAGTCCTGCTAAATAGAGACCACATTGGCACACACACACGTACTGTATATTGCTGCAAATTGTTGAGAAGGGCCAAGTCTACCAGGTGGAGTAGTTCACTATATTTTTGCTACAGCAGTTAACAAAAAGTGTCTAATTTCCTTTAATTTATTTTGAAAACGTAAGCACAAATGATGAAACAAACACAGTGGCTCATTGCCGTGTAAACATTACGGCACTACATTTAGTTTTTGAATGGCTTGGATGTAATCTAAAGGAAACTGAAGACATGAAAAGGCAATATGTCATTATTGCCATTATTATTGTAATGTAAATATAAAATTCAAAGACACATTGAAGTGGAGCTCATGTGTGCTTTTTTGCAGCCTTAGGCTGTTTCTCAAAGAAGTTTTTAATGTAGCTCGGGATGTACAGTGTTGGTACTTTTCACAGAGAAACCCAAAAGTTCCAGACAGGATGAATGGGTCCTCAAGCTTTGGCTTCTCATTAGTGTTGTATATTCCATTGATGCTAGCTGTCTGAGCTGGGCTAACCTGACCAGCATGTTCTTGCTTTTCCTGAGCTGTGTCTGAAATTAATATTATGATTCATCAACATTTTGTGACGTCACTGCCAGGTGTATTCAAATAACTGTATTAAACACATTTGTCAAGCGGCAATCATTGGATCCTGGGATTTTTCTTTTTTTTTCTTCTACAAAAAAGTTTTTCAAGTGTACACACTGGTCTGTTCCCATTCTCTGCCCCTTTTCAGTATCAAACTCCTGCCCTCTGAAATGTAGAAAAAGATAAAGTATTGCTAGTATTGCTTTGGTAGCAGAACCTTTGTTCAGAACCATACCAGCATATCGTACGTTAAAATATAGACCAACACTTTTTTTGTCCCCAGCGTTTATTCAAAACTTTGCATACATTCAAAGGAGGGAGAGCCAAAGGACTAAGTTAAGCAGTAGCAGTACCAGCTGCAACTGGTGCATTGCAGCACCTGGCCTACCCCAGCACACAGACTCTTGCTGCGAGGGCTCATTCAGAACACAGAGACACAACATCAATCACAGCTGCTCAGCCTGCTCCTCTGGCCTGCTATTTTACACAGGCCTTATGCTGCAGTCACCAGCTATGCCAGGCGCCTGTTTTCATTTGTCATTGGAGACACTAATTCCTTGATTACCCAAGCTTCATACAGATTTAGGTTTTGTGACCAACTTTGCTTGCTGGTTTCGTCCCTTGGTGTGCAAGCTGAGATCTCTCATTGTCGTATAATCGATTATTAGTGACATTTAACTGAACAATGGCTGTGTAGTATTAGTGCTGCAAAAAAGATCCAAGTCAAAACTGAGATTATGATTTTATCTCATGATTGTTGGAGAAATCCGGTGATGCACTGGAAATGCCCCCATGTATGGTTGAGGGGGGAGTAGTTCCAGTAGTTTCTGACATTGATGCTGTATTTTGTGATGAAACAGGTGGTCGTATAAACTGTGTGCAACTATGGCACAATATTGCTTGCAGAATGTATGCTGTATATAAATTTCCAAATCAATAAAATGTCGGAAGTGAAATAAAATATTTTAGTTCCTTATAAAGACTAATACAAAACAAAAAATATTACAGTTGTATCCACAGTCATGTAACCCTATCCCCATACAGCCCAGACTCATGTGCAGCAGCATGCCTTTAAGTCAGTGTCCTTTCCCTCACCTTTACTCAGTGCTGTTAATCATTCCCAAACACTTGTCTTCCTAATGTTACCAGGAAAGTGTGGTGGAGAAAAAGATGATCACTAAGAGTTCAGATGTCTCAGGCAGAAGTATTTATTGTAAGCTTGGCGCCTAGGAGAAAAATTATGAGCAGTACACAGCCAGCAAATGAATCAGAGTAGTGCCACACCAATTTCTGAAGATGTCTTGTCTGATTGCATATATATATTCCTAAGTATCACATGGTTGCAACACTCTTCCATACTTTACACAAATAAGGCTAAACTATAGTCTAAACCTACATGTGTGAAGACTCTATTGGTCACGTATGCCTGGTCGTTGTCATGTGCTCTTACCTAATTATCTTATATGTGTCTTGTCCTTTAGCTCACTTTGCTAATGCTTGACTAGAACTGTGCTTGGCCAGTTCACTCTAAGTTATGCTTTTCTCTTTAAGACTTGGTAGGATAGGGAGGATACAGATGGCTCCATCTAGACACGAAGAGTCATAATAGACGCTAAACAGTGAAACACTGTCTAACAATGTGAAGGTGAACTCTTAGAGTGTGAGTAAGGACTACAAAAATAATGTGAACAATATAAGTAAGAAAAACTCCTTCACAGTGACCTCTTGGCTGAAAATTCTGTTTTAAATCTGGATGGAAGAGGCTTGGCTCCCTGACGTACAAAGAGGAGGGAAGTTACCTCCTCTCAAGGAGTGACTTCCTACCCTCAAGGTACTATAGGATCAGTGGGTCAGCTCTTCAGGAATATTATATAATGCTGCAGTGACACTTGCCATTACAGTGCTTTCGCTGATTTTTTTCATATCTTAGATTTTATGAGGTCATGTTTCTGTAAGTCATCACCTGGCCTGAAAGCACCTGTCATACTTCTCCCAGGGCTAAATTTAGATCCCATTAAGATACTACTATTTAAAAATTCTGTTTCACTCTTTGACCTATTATGTGAAAATCTGAACTTGAATTGTGTTTACAGAAAAGGTCTCTTTAAGAGACAGAACTGTCGTTTACTTCAACGAATCACTAGATGACTATCATATTGTGGAAACCAAGCATCTATATTGGTCCTTTACCTAAACAGTACATGTGATAATCACAGGTGTCATGGTAGGTTTCCCTACTTAAGCACTAGTCATCACTCTTTAATCTCCTGTAGCTGCCTAGATCCACACACCCTTTCACGCTAATCCAATAAACCACCTATGCTGATGCGACGTCTTGTATAACAGGCCAGGGATAGCCACCCCATGTTTTCCCTGGTGACCAAATGACTACAAGGGGCAATTTAATTTTAGCCCTGGAGCACATGCTAAAGAGAGAAACTATCATGAGACGATGGATGGAAGAAAGAATGTTTTGAAGTCGCTTCCAGTAAGTCTATATATATGTATGCCATGGATAATGGATCATTAAAATAACAAGAGCTGTAGTTTAAGATTGGAGCTTTGTGTAACATGAGTTAGAAAGTTATAAGAGTAAGGTGAGAGTAAGAAGCGGAACAAAGAACAGGGAAAGTGTGACTTTGAAGACTGAGCTGGCCTTTTACTTTGTTTCCCCTTGACTTGACATGAGCTGCTGTAGGCAGGGGGACGGGGCACAGGTTGCAACTGGGGCATATCCGGTAGGGGCTCTGGTTACAGTACCCCATGACTCTGCGATTTGTTGTTGTTGATGTTTCAAGTAGCCATTCCCCCCACCCCCACCATGTGCCTCAGAAAGGCCCTTCTTTCCATTTTTAAACTCCAGGGTCTATCTGTAGTCGTGGAAACTATGCTACGCCTGCCCTTACCTCATAACCCCTAACTCCACCACTACTACTGCATGCTGGAGAACGCTGTCCAGCATCCGCTGGATCACATGCACGCAATTTGAGAGTCTAGGAATACTGTTGACTTAAGAGTTTTACAGTAGTGCTCTCTTGGCAGTATGGGGGCACTAAACTAGACATATCAATTAAAACACGAGGACAGGGAAATGTGAACCTCAGGAGCCTTGATTTTTATCATTTCTCATCTCACAAACTAGATGATCAACTTGTCAAATCTGCCTCTGTATGTGTGTCAGATATTTCAGCTTAAAATGGTACTTTAGCTGGCTTTCAGTAAGGTACTATTGATTTAATTGTTTGGTCTATAAAATCGTGATTTTTGTGTTCACTGTATTATTATATATGAAAAGGAGAAGCAACCATTAAAGAAACTAAGAAAGTGCAGCTGGTTTTCACTATTTTAGCTTGAAAAATGTTTAACAGTTATCAAAATTGTTATAGATTATTTCTCTGTTGATTGACTAATTATTTCAGTTCTACTTTAAATTTTTTTAATGCCAAACTGGCAAAATTACTTAGTCCAAAGACTGAACCTATTACCTGAAAATATTTATTTGCTGGGACATTATGTTTATGTTTTAAGCATAACAACACAGAGTCACTCTGTTCAAAAGAGAAATTCTTTGGCGCTATCCTGCAATGCAGTAAGCAGCTTCAAGCTACAGAGAGATATTCTGGCAGTATCCCAAGCCATCTTTTTTACATGATGTAGCACCTGTCTGCAGCATGGACAGCATGCATGTTAACTGGAGTAACAAAGGTGGAAAGGCATCTCTCTGATGTTGTAGGCTTTTGCATAAAGAGGCAAAGTAAGAGGCAGAAACGTATCTTGCCAGTCGGTAAATAAAAACGTTTGCGCGTGGTTGTTAGAGAAGATGGGAAAAATGTGTTACATGCATGCAACCCACGTACAAACCTGATTCGATGTGTTGATTTAGCCAACACAGCTCCATCCCACTTTGCTGAACTTGGTGGGAGCAGAGCAATGCCTCGCTTTTCCAGAGGCACTGAAGGCGAGGCACTGAAGCACTGAGTGATGGCTTGTTCCAATTAAACATTTTTTCATCTAGAAGTCAGAGTAAGGTGGAATGATAAATTGAGGCATGAATGAGTTCTGTATTCTTTTATGCATTCAGAAATACAGCTAGATCAGGGTCTTGCATGTACAGTTCCTCTTTATTGTAGTAATCTGACACCACACTACTGCAGCTGATCTGCTGTTGCCAGCAGGATGTCACTCTCGACAGGAAATTCCCAGCTTTAATCATGATGCATTTCCAGCAACTAATAGTCCTGGAAAGTTCTCACTGGCAAGTCGTGAAAATGTGAGCTTTTAAATTCTTTTAGTAATCAGACTAGGGATATTTACTGTTCTCTTTATGTGTGTGAAAATTGCTGTTTTTCCATTGACAGTGGTTAGTTTTGTTATGGTAACACAGCTCTATTCATACACATTAAACCCAGCTTTTGTGCTTAGAATAGAAAACATGTACAGGTATCTACTGACAACTTTAGGAATGTCAAAGTGTTTCTTTCCTCCTCAGATGCATCTTTGTGACACTTTATATGAGTCACTCTGTTTACATAAAGCAGGTGATTCCTTGCATTATTATGTAACAGCCTTTTCCTCCAAGTTGGCTTTTGCTGTGGAGGCAGTAATAGATATATTGTCAGTTGACAAGCCCACCACCTTCTCACTCCATTAAGACAACACTTTGAGCATTATTCTGACATCAGATTATGAGCTATGGCAGGTTTTGCATACATACAATTAATAGTGTATCTTTAGTGTGTTGTGTAGGTTGCAGTGAGTGTAGCCTGCTATTAACAGTTTGACTAATGCATTGTGCAGTCAATCATATGTGTAGTAAAATAAAGGGATGTTTTCAAAACACCTTTTCATCTTACTTTTGTTTGTGCTCAAGACAGATTTTGTTCCTTAACGTCTTTTTTCCCATTCTGCAGGATATGAAAAAACAGAAGATGCATCAGAAAAGACATCCTTAGCTGACCAAGAAGATGCCCGAATGATATACCTCAACCAGCCGCAGTTCACCAAGTTTTGCAGCAATCGAGTCAGGTAAGGAGGTGTTGTATTTATGGGAATTAATGAGATACAATGTAATGTATGAAACAATAGAACATTTTTTATTTAAAATGGTTAGGTTAACAGCTAAAGTATGTTGCCATTAAGTTATTATCAAAGACTTTCCTGCAGATCATGATGCACTGGATGGCACATTGTGCTTGGCAGTGGTGGTGCAAGCTCCAGTGTTGGCAAGAGCCCTGCGTAAGGGAACTATTACCCTTTTGTGAGACTAACATTACCACTGCCTGGGTGGTATTTCTATTGAAGCTACTCAGTGTGAACCATGTGAACTTAGTGCAGTACACCAGAGAAATGTTAGGAAATGTAGCACTTGTGATGCTTTAAGTTGGACAAGGTCTCTTTTCGTTCTCTGTCTTTTCTGTTTCTGCAGTGGAACATTTTTTGACTTTAGAAAGAAAGAATATATATCTTTACTAGAATATATACAGATAGATGTATATTTTCTTAACTAACCCTCATATGTCGACATGGTATTCTCTTTTTTTATTTTACTAATACAAATCTTTTCTACAAATGAGCAGTGATTGAATTTTGAATCTTTCATGCAGATTGATTTTTACAGACAAAGGTTTATTTACAGCTACAAATTGGTTGTAAATTATTTGTGAACACTTTACAGGCTCAAAATCATTTTGACACTAATTTGAGTCAATTCTTATTTATGCATTGAGGTGGAAACAAAATTCCATTTACTCTCAATGCACCCACAGTGGTGACTAGGACTAGACTTATATAATGGACTGCTACACTATATCCACATACCTCCAGATTTTGAGTCTGCATTGACAAACCTGCAATATTTCTCCTTACTAACTTGAAACAATCTTACCTGCAGAAGAAAAACTGAATGTGTAGAATGTAAAGACAATATACACTGCAGAGGTTTAACGAACAGCTGATCAGTACAAGATTTGTATAAGGCTTCATTCCAGTCACACAGGCTTGACCTCTATCACTTACGATCCAACATTTCCAGTGTGACTATGTGGGGCAAAGATGCTTTTCCCATGCCACTTTGAATTAAAGTTTTATCTCATATCTGCTTTAAAAATTCACACTCAAAGTTGTATTCTCTCAAGCATTTTGCTGCTGGTGTGAACTGCTGCTATTTTTGACTTGGTAATGGCAACCCAGAGGCTATCAGTACTTTTCATGGTGACCTGCAGCATAACTTGCCACTTTGCCTTTAACCCCACATTAACCTTCAGAGTCACAAGCACAACATTTGAATTAAAGTATGCTTTGACTGTGAAGCTGCTACTTACAGTAAATGTCAGCCTGAGGAGAATTTCCCCATAGTAAGCGAGTCCATTTTAAGTGCTTTTTTGTAACATACGTTGTGGAGCCAACAATTTTCCAACAAATGTTATGAAGAGAAAAAAATTTAAGATACTTGAACTCTACCCTTCTCTGGTCTGACAACAAATTTTACCTTTTAAAAATAATCTTGAATTCAGTATTAAAGTGGAAACAGGCAGAGTTGCTCTACAGTTACTCTAGTTGTTCCGCTGTCTGTCATTAGACTAACTGGAAAAGCTATTGAGAGCTACCAGAGAAAACAGAAGCACTATCCTCTTCCTTTTTTGGTTGCACAACGGCAGACGCCCTCCTTTGTGTTGTATATTGAACCTTCAACCTGAGAGTTTGTACCTGGCGGCAGACAGAATTGTAGAGAAAGCAAGGCTTATAGGGAACCAGTCTAAACACTGATGATGTCATTGTTCTATAGCCGTTACATTTTTCAATCGACATTTATTTCATAATGAAAGTTAAAGAAAAAAATGTTTTCTATTGCCGCTTTAAGATGACTTTTGAAGACATGCCCTGTAGTGAAAGAGTGTGCAGTTCAGTGCTTTTGATCTGAGGAGCCGCTGCTGTTATGCAGTGGAGAGGGCTGCTCCACAGGTACGGCCATGACAGCACCCTTAGCCATATGATATTTGATAAGTACCTGCAAGATTTGTATCACCAGCGGTGCGTTAGTCCAGATCCTCCAGCCTGGCCTCTTTATCCTGTTGTTCCTCTTGGAGGAGTTCAGTGCTTTTAGCATTAAAGGTCAGGATTTTTGGGTCAGGCCATCCCCTGTCAAGGAGTATTACTGTTAGCATTCCTACTGCATGAGCAGCTTGAGATGTGTATGTGTTTACACATACACAGCTATAAACTAAACAGGAATAGTGAATGAAAGTAGCGTATGAATCCAACTGTGCTTATGGCTATGCCATTTGTTAAATCAGCTTCATGTACTGACATGACTAATAAAATTGCGGAATATCTTACTTGCTGCAGTTTGTTTCCTGATATTACCTAACTGTAAGGAAATGAGCGCTTATTCTTCACTATTTTAGGTCTCCTTTTACTTTAATAGTTAGTTATGTGGCGGAAATGTGACATCTACCTATCATTATATGAATTTTACTTTTAGTTTGGTTGAGCTCTTGCCATCAGGACAGAGACATTATTAGCCTGTTTAGAGTACCAGATGGTTGATGGTTGAATTATATTGCATCAGAGAAGTTGAAGTAATATGGCCTTGGCTGTGAAACAGCACCTCTACCTATTTTAAAAATTTGTGACCTTACCAGAGGCAGTCATTAATTCAGAAGGTGATCTGCCCCCATTGAAAAATAAAGCAAAATATCACATTATTTCCATGCAACAGAGCTCATGTTGTTAACATGGAAAACACACAAAATAAGGCTGATAAAATATTTTGGTGGACTGATCTGAATATTGTCACCTGGGTATGACAATAGCTGTCTAATGAATACTTCTGTTCTGACTGTTAGCAAGGATATCCCATATCCCATATTAATCAAATCCAGATTCATTGGCCTTTGATTTGAATTAATATGCAATCTGATAGTGATATTGTGCATAACATACCAGTTTTAATTACGTATAAATATGCAGTAATGAAGAGTAAAGGAAATAAACGTTGGGATGCTTGCAGCACAGTTTTTACAGATATAAATTACAGCAGACACAGTGAGCTGGATGCCAGCTTGCATGTTAATGCCTTTTCAAGCAGCATTTGTTTCAGACCCACCAGTTTTGGATCTGACTATAATGCTTCCAAGTTGTGTCTTTTACATGATTTCAGAAGTTTGAAGTGTTACTGCATTATTTTAGCAGTGAAGTACGCAGCTTGTAGATGACAAAGAGTTGCTCTTTGTCCTTGTAGTTTTTCTGAATGTGGCCAAACATTTGCCTCAGGCCTTGAAGGCAACGGCTTTAGACTGCTCTAAAGATGTAATTTGTTCAAGAGGATTGGTTGCTGTCTCAAAGTGACCTGTGGACACACTAACAGAAGCAAGGTCTGTGAATGGTGAATCTAATCTTATAAGCAGACAAAAATCCCTCACAGGTTTTCTGGCTTTCACCTGCTCTCATCCTCCCTCTGCATCACTACCTGCAGAACATGTCACTGCTCACAACATAGATGCACACACATGTGACTCATGCGTCATAACAGATCGGCACCCTTGCTGTAGTATCATGTGTAAGGATTGCTGTGGAGTGTGTATTCAGCTGTACTGTTTGCTGGCAAATGTGGTTGTAATGTAAAGAGGATTAATCCTGTGGTAAACAAGAGCGGCTGTATAAACTATTTTACTGGTGTGTAACCATGAAATAATGAAACAGCGTGTCTTGTGTGGAAAACAAGGGACAATTGAGATACTCATAGACATGGACACAAACACAGGACCCACATGCACATTCACTACACAAAAATTTGTCTGGGTAGAGCATCTTAATTTGTCTTATTCACCTAACAGCATCAACTACACATTTCACTAAGTGGTATTCACATCGTCCTCAAATTACTGGGTGGCTTTTTAAATCAAATTTGAGCTTCTCATTACAATGGCATAACATAATTAAATACTAAACTGTGCACATGATACTAAAGGTTATCAACAGTTACCTGGTGAGTATGCAGTGTTACAACAACAGATACAGACACATCTTGAAAGGATATTAAACCGGAAGTCGTTCATTCATAAAGGTTACTGGTCTAACCAGCTGTATGTGTGCAGTTGTGTTTACATAGAAAATAAGCTGGACAAGGAGATGTTATATAACCACCTGTCGTACCATGCAGTCACCATTTAGAAATTCTGTTTCGATATAGCATAAACAACAATCTGACTCATGCAAAGCTTCTGCAAATGGCTGGATCTATCTCAGTTGATTTGGTACTGTGTACTGTGTGCGACTTGTATAAGCTTTGTGGCTAGGCGAATGGCCTTGGTTGATTTAGCACCTGTTTGCCTTCTGGTTGAAGAATGCAACACAAGGTAATAGTTGCATCACTTTTTTGTATGTTTGCTCTATTTTATCTGTTTTTGTTGATGTGAAATTTCAGTATGAAAAGCTTCTGATGAACTGTAATTTATAAGTGATAGGGAAGAAATTGTTTAGATAGACTTATAGTATTTTTATCAATTCCCTACTCTACTTTTGTTTACATCAAGCACACATTTATAAGCAATAACAGACCTATTTTCAATGAGGATCAGTTCAGAAACGCAAAAATGCGTACTTTATTATTATTCGTATGGTCAAAAATATTGATTAGCCTCTTAAATAAATGGAAACCCTGTATATTACACAAGTTTTTTTCCCAAATACCCAAAAGGTCAAACCAAATTTTGGTAAGGATAAAATTGCAGCACCGAAACAACTTGTACAAATTACATGACATTGTTTTTTAACCCTTGAGCTGGAAGAATGAATTTTTATTTAAAAGTGCCACTCAGATTTGTGAATGGAATCAGGTCTGTTTTAAGCAGACTTATTACCTGATGGCTCTCCTCAAGGTTTGCAAGGAATGATAGGGGAAAAAAAACTTTGATTGTAATCAGTATCATATTACTCATTTTGCAATATATGTGTAGTGACACTACAGTATTTACTAATACTTATAAATGTTTAAATATCGTGTGGGTAGGCTGGTGGTTCATGTGGTTTTTGGGTGTTTCACTGTTTAGAATAGAGGTGTCAGTAGGCGTGGCTGAACGCTGTTCAGTTGTTTAACTTGCACAAATTGAGTTTCAACGTACAAGACAACCAAATATTTGATGTCAAACTTTTGTACTGTGGTGAAAATGTTGATAGATAGTGTTAAAGATTTTTCTGATCAGTGCTGCATGGATAATAATCTGGATAATTTTGAACAACTGGAGGAAATGCTCCTCTCATATTGTCTTCATTCTCAGGGCACTGTTAGGAAATAAAATGTAAGATCCATAATCACCCATTAAGGAGAGTGTTAAATAAGCTCTTTATCTTGCCTCACCTCTGTGGAACAAGTTATACAGTTTAAAATTGTAAAGAGAGTAGGACACTGCATGCTTTACAGTTCTCTCCCCATGAGTTAAGACCGAAGAGTGAAGAAAATAAAGTGATAAGCAGAAACATAAGATGACAAATGCACTGAAAGAGAGGAATGATAGAGCCAAGGTTTTTAGGTTAACCGGCTTGAGAGCTTCCCAGCCACTATTTCTTTGTATCTTAACGGATAGATTGAAGCTGTAGTTATGCATTAGCACTACCAAGGTTTAATACCCAGTGGGGGTCACCCATTACAAATGTGAATGTACTCATGGTATTGTTATGGCAAAGTGTTTCACAATAGAAATGGTCTAGAATGAAAAGGAAAAAGAAAAGCGTCTGTCTGGTTTTCCTAAAGTGTTCTTTTGGAAATTGCAGAAATACTGCAAGTGAAAATAATAACATTAATAATAATATATGTCCTCCTGCACACCTGATCCTCTCTCACTGACACACAAAAAGATGCATATACTTTCTTCTTGTTCCGCATCCTTGTAATTACTTATCTCACTCAACTGTTTATTGGCTTTTCAGTTTATGACGGCAAACTTCCTGGTGTGATGATGATGCACTATAAAAATAAAGAGCTAACACATATCAAATGCCACAGTAGCTCCAGCCCTAATTACTATACTCTTTCCATGCAATGTTCTTGCTGCCTGTGTATGGAATTGTTAGTTATTAGGTTGTTTGGCTTGTGGGTTGATTTGTTTTTATTTTTTGTCCTGTGTTTCCATGCTGTTTATCTTTCAGCTCCAAAATTTGCTAAATGCATGTAGGGCCTGTAAAAATATCCACGCAGATATAACTTAATGTCCTGCCTTAACACCCGGGAGAGAAAAGTTCAGATGAGTGACTGGAAACCCTGGACAAAAAAACAATGTTTGAAAACACAAAATTACCGGTAGGAAGTTGCAAAGAGGGATATTCAGACCACATGAATTCAGCCATATTTTAATGCTATAAATCCGGTGGTTAAATTTTACAATTTCAAATTGTTACCTCCTCCTCCTTAACAGATGATCCAGAGATTATGATTTTTTTCTTGTGACTGAAATGAGTAGACTAGACTAAAGACTAGACTTTGTTGAATGAAACAAAGCTGGTCCATTCTTGACCCTTGTTGTGACAGGGCTCTTCATCATGCTCCTCTGTGAGGCTGGTAGTACATTGTACTGCTGTCAGAACAATGCCTTGCTCTTACTCACTTGCTTTCACTCTGTCCCAGACAGCTCCACTGTACCAGGCAGCCGTGATGACTGTGAACGTAAAACTTTTTTTAATCAACTCAATTCAGTGCTAGCCCACTTTTCCATTACTTTACATTGTGCTTGTGGATGTGCTATAAGTGAAAAATGCACCTGTCAAATAAAATTCAGTCGAACAATAATAAAACAGTGGCATCACTAATGTTAACCTCCATATGCTTTGCCCCTTTAGATGAGTTGGAGGCTATACTCCCTGATATTCTGCTTGTATATGTGTGATGGCTTTTGTGTGCGCGTGAGTAAGCAAAGCACTGCCAGCGGCTTGGCATACATCATGGCATATATCTTCTCCCAAAGTGGCTGTTCTGACTGGCCCTTTAATGCAGCTGTAAATCAGACTGCTGGTGGTCTGATTGGGGGGCTGTTGAAAGCTCCACCAGCCTCAGAATACCGGCATCACCCCCCCAATCCCACTGTAGCACAGGCAACATAGCTCACTCTTTACATCCCCCTCTGTCAGTTCCCTTCTTCCTCCTAATTATTCTTTATGATCATTGCGTCCACCAGTCTCTGGTGTTCATCAGTCTCACACACAAACACAGACACTCCTGTGTCTGCAACAAAGAGGAGCTTGTAGAATAGATGGACTGTCAGGCAAGGAAATTATTGTTTTCAATATGTTTGAATGGCTGGGTTAGATAACACAGAGTCTGAACCAGGTGATTTTCAGATTCATTTTTATGTGCATCTTTTAATGTCAATATCATAAAAATGTACTCACCAGATTTTGATAACTAACCATTTTATTTTTCTCTTGTGTCCTCTCTTGCTTCCTCCTCCGCCTATCGCATTGTTTGCTGCTGGATCCGGTCTTCAGCACAGCCAAATATAATTTCCTCACCTTCCTTCCCCGGTTCCTCTACTCACAGTTCAGGAGGGCAGCCAACGCCTTCTTTCTCTTCATTGCACTCTTGCAGGTAAGATGTGGTGTGTTGCTGCTGTTTCTCTGCTTCTGTGACATAGATTCAAATACAAAGATATCTTGCAAACTACCTATTAATATTAAATCTCTGCTCTTCTCAGCCTCGGTTTTTGCTTTGTTCCCATTGCTGTGCTAGTGGTCTGCTTTTTTACTGTTTGCCATAACCTAGACACCATTTCCAAAGGTCATATCTGTAATTTCATATGCACTCAGACAAGTTCACACACACACACACACACACACACACACACACACACACACACACACACATACATACACACACACACACACAGTACTTTATATATCCTGATAATGAATAATACATGTAATACTACGTGTGCCTCCTTTAAAAGCAAACTAGATGTGCCTGGCCTTGGAAATATATAGGGTGCTGTGGATGGCTGTAATTCGGTCCATTACTGTACCCATACCACTACGGTGCAGTACAGAAACTGCATTGGACTCAGGCAACACACACACATAGTCAAATTGATTTAGAGCCACAGGTAGAATAGTAGGGGTGATGTGAAAATCTTTAGCATTAAATTTGATAAAGAAATAAGCTTCTCCTGGGCAGAGTGTCAGTGTCCAGCTGATTATCAGCTCCTTTGATTACTGCCCAACTTCAACCAAAGATCTCAGCACTAGCAATTCAGTGCTTTGCCTGTATAGGTCATCATTAATCCCTTTTAAGAACACTCAAAGCCTCAACCACCAATCATTACTACATGATTCAAAAGGAGGTTAGGGTTGTCTCAGGTGTTCAAAGCTTAGCAGATAAAGTTAAATAATGGTGAGAGGGAAGGCTACCTTTACTTATATTCACGTTGAAAGACTACCCCACATTAATGAGAGATTTGAGGTTGGGAAAGTGTCCAAATGGGACCTAGGAGCATGACGACTCAGGAGGCACATATATAAGTAAAGAGGGTTCATTTATAGAAAAACAAGGATACAAAAATTCAAGCAGGCAAACAAAATACAAAGGGTCAGGCTGAAGCAAAATCCAGAAAACACAGGCGAGGTCAAAAACACGATCAGGATCAAAGAGGCAGGCAAAGATCAGAGCGCTGGAAAGCTAAGGCACATGGCACAAAGACAATCTGGCAGAGAGCAACTGGAAACGGACGGGTTATATATACTAGCTAATGAGGGAACGGGGAACAGACGAACAGGGAAGAGGAGGTCAGGTGATTCTGCTGGCGGGAAAGGCAGGCGGGTAGGAGTGGCAGTGTCTGAAATGGCAGCAAAATTAGAACATGTATGCACAAACAGCTGGACTGAATGGATGAAAGGATGAATGAGCAGACTGAAACTCAAAACCATGACAGGAAAGGGCTCTATCCAGGGCCCTTGAAAAGCAGCAAGCAGCATTACCTGCCCTGTTGATTTTCTGACCTTGAATAAAACATCTATGCAGATGAGGAAGAGAGAAGATCTATTTCATTCAAGTTTCCTTCGAGCAGTGTCACAGTGACTGTCTCCTGTGGCCCGGTCCTGGCTTTAATTACACTGGTATTTGCCTGTTAATTTAAAATGGATGAAAAAAGTTTGGAGTTTGTGTTCATTTTTGAGTCCATTGAATGCTGTTTACTGTACAGAATTTGAGATGGTGGCAGTGATTGAAAGGTCTGGAACCGGGCTAATAAAGCATAGCTCTTTGACACTGTTGATGACACTGACAACTGTGTACCTGTTTATTTGACAAGAATATCCACGATTCTCAATCAAAAACCATTTCAAACTTGCAAATGAAAACAGTGTATAGTGTAGTCGCTATCATAAAGTATCTGGAAATTGTAAAGTCGGCTTCTGCTTAAGTCTTCCCTGTTGTGTCTTTCAGCAAATCCCAGATGTGTCTCCCACTGGTCGCTGGACCACACTGGTGCCGCTGCTCTTCATCTTGGTGGTGGCTGCTGTTAAGGAGTTCATTGAGGATTTGGTAAGATAGGCTCAATTTATATTTGATACAAGTCATGGTGTTAGATTTTCTCTTTCTTTTGACTTGTGTATTTGTCATACTACGTTTTTCTAAAAGTGATATTACCTGAGAGCCTTCTTCTGGGTTAGAAAAACCTCAGTCCTGCAGGCGATAAGACATGCACCCAAACTCAGGCAGACAACAAGTACGAAAAGGCAATCAACAAACTTTTGAAGGCCCAGTTTGCAACTTGTTTAAAATAACTCATCAATGACTACAGACAGCGTACACACATTTACTGTCTTTTATCCTTAATTTGTTTCCCATGTTACAGTGCAAATATGAAATAGTTTAGTATGCCACCAATCAATTAGTTGTAATTAACACCTATCAAAGAAAAAGTGCCTGAGTAAATGAAGTTCATCAACTTCATAAAATGAAATTATATGTTTTGTGAACTGTTGTATTTGTTAAGTAGGTCACTCATCCTCTCCTCAGACGACATACTTTTACTTGAAGAGACCGTCCCCCTGTAGAGAGCGTGGTCTTTTGTTTTGTATTACTGTACAGTATGTCCTCTGAGTGCTGTTCCCTGTGGAGCAGAGAGGAGGCAGTGATGGTTATATGACCACAGCAGGAGACTCCTCGACATATAGACACACCATGCCACAGAGACATGCATACACACACACACACACACACTGATTTCACAGAGGTCACAGCTGTGCCTACTGCACCCGGAGTACTCACTCAGTCAATTAACCTAGATGCTGAATGCTCATGCACAAAGGCAGATAGTATTAACAAAACAAAACAACTGTTTGCCCCCGAGCAAGTCTGAGCTGTTATACAGATGCTGGAAAAAAGACAATTTATTCAGTATGATTTCAGGATTATTTTTGCTTTGGTTAAATCTTTTTATTGTGTCTTGTTTGCTGTGAAGTTAAAGGCTGCAAAATGTCCACACTTAATTCACTCAAGTCTTTCTGAACTAAGTGAGGGAATGTTGAATTCTACTGTATTGCAGTGACCCTGCAATGCGATCCTCTATGCAGGTCCCAGTGGACAGTTACTCTATACTATTAGCTTCTGTCTTGTGCTGAAGGCACCAGCGCAGCACTTTTTCCCCCAGCCTGTTGTGAAAAACATGGGAACGAAGTGGTGATGACTCTGTCTTTATTGCTGAAGGTCACCTGCAGACACGTCTGTTCCCTGTACTGCGCTGTCCCTCACAAGTTGACCTGCCAGGGCAACATCGACCCCTAACTTCATGAATCATGCACTATGGACACACACTGTACAGCATGTGTCTTACCTTGTTGCTGGCTGTCTCTGCTGCAGCACACTCTGGCCCTTTGTTCTGGGTAGCTCAGCTAACTTTCACCTGAAAATATAACAATCTGAAATGCAATAATACGCATTACAAGCAGCAGTGCATTTCAAAATACTTTATCATGCCTTTTTACACAGTAACACTGTTTCTTAACACTCAAACTGAAATGGAAACAGCAGTTGCAATCACAAACTGTTTCAACAGTTTGTGATTGCCGTTGTGTGGTTAAACCACCTTGCTCACTGCTCACTGTCTCATTATTATATATTATATTGAAGCCATATTAGCAGGTTAATCAATGTAACATTGCAGATGCTCTACCCTTTTATCTCTCGCTGCTTTCATTTTTTCCTCTGCTATGGCTGAAGTCTACAGAGACCTGATACTGCAGTCTTTATGCATACCCTCTGTACGCTACTCGCTCTCCACTGCACTGTGATTACACACATCATCTAAATACAGTACATCTCCTTTCCTTCATGTCCATTGGGACAGAAGGAGCAAGACGGGCAGAGACAGAGAGAGAAGGGCAAAAGGCAGGAAAAGTTGTTGATATAAATACAGTTGGACTGTTACTGCACGTTTATGTGGAGTCGAGGAGGATCTGTACAGCGAGAGCAGTGAGCTTTGTAGAGGTCTCTACTAGCAAACTTTTTTCTGGACACGGCACATGGTGAAAGGCTGAAGTCACGTGACACAGACAACCTATTCATTAGACACTACAGCATGCTGCAGGGATATTAAATCGAATTTGATTCAACTGGAGCCTGAAGGGTGGGGAGTGGACGGCAGAGAGAAAAAAACAGTGGAAGTATAAGAAACAGACGCACTGGAATATAAAATCACAGAGAGATGGACCTGAAAGAGCAGATGGAACAAAAGTGCAAGAGGTCTGTGAGGATTCTCAGTCATCCAGGTCATGATATTTCTAAGAGCTATGTGAAAGCAACTGGACTTGCTTGAGGTTCTTGAAGACGTTTCACCTCTCCTCCATAAGGCTTCTTCAGTTCTGACAGTAAAAATAACAAAGCCTTTAGAGCAGATTCAGTCTATTTGATGCTTTAAAATGGTTTGAGAGGGACTATACACTTACAGGTTGATATAACTGGGTTATAACAGCTGTAGCATTAGACAGTTGTTTTTCTGTGACTGTAAGGATGCTACAGGTCATTGGAGAAATCTGGCCAAGGAGAGCGAATACGTCTCTCCTCTATTAGCATGTATTGATGCAAGCTACTTCACCTTCAGCTGTTCTGACTTCCCAGTGAGCAGCTGGAAGACTTTTTTTTCTTTCTCCTGAAACGTATAGTAGAGTATTTCAAATTACCCAAATTAGTTTTAAATTACATTAGAATTAGACTAAATTCGAGTAGATCTTCAGAGTAAATAGATTATTAGCGGCGATGTGAGTGGATATGTCCTCTCCTCGCTAATCAAGTACTGCGCACGTTGCTTTTAGGAGCTAGATTTTAAAAACACAGTGATTATTTATGTGTGACGGACTCAGCAACACATTATTACTCAGCGTGATGCTAGTTGACAGGCTGTCCCTTGGAATCAGCTGTTGAAGTCACAGTTGATTGCATGACTGTTCAGCAGACAAGAAGGACATGGGGGGATTTAATACTGCTGATCTGGATTTTGATGTGGTGTCACCGAGCACACAGTATAGTTTGTTTAGCCTGTAAGTACATGGTACCTCACTGTAAAATACTGTGTATGCTGCTTGACTTAACTGTATTAGAGGTATGAAGTCACAAAACAGTTTTATATGCAGAAAACTGTAGGTAGCAACAAAAAAACGAAAAAATGAGACATGCATTTGAACATTTATGCCAACCTGTGTAACATTTTTGGTAATTAATTAAATTCATAAATCATTTTTTCATATTTATTTCAAGTTATTATTTTCTACCTAATTAAGCATATTAAAAGATGAACTGCAATCTGTGATCATCATCAGCAGTTGTTGTCATGGAATTGTAGATGGTCTTGTCCATGTTGGCTTAAAACCTGAGGTACAAATAAAGCCGAAGATTAACGTTACTAGGATTTGGGATTCTCATTGTGGACGCCGACTCAAAATGTCTATGCTGGCATGTTACTGTAGGCATGACTTCAGTGCCATAATCTATAAAATGAGTCTGTGCAAAGATTGTGTCGTCGTAGTGAGAATATTCACAGCCACGGTGCAGTCGGCGCAAAAGGTGTTATCTTTCTTCAGCTTGTAACTGCAGACTCAAATCGGTCCATCTCCCTCTCTCACTGTAGTAAGAAGTGCGATACAGTGTCAACTTCTTCAGGCCATTTCCTCCTATCGAATCATCATACCTGGGGATTAAATATATTTTAATTTAATTAATGTATATCAGAGAATAATGTGTGTGTAATGTAAATATCTTTTGTTTTTCTTTACAGAAACGTCACAATGCGGACAGTGTTGTCAACAAAAAGGAATGTCAAGGTATTGAAAACCATTTCTTAACTAGGTTTTCAAATGGGAAAACCAATGTGTTGTTAGTTTAACTAAAGAACTTACTACTGTATTTAGATTTAAAAACCTCTGCTTTGTAACATAGCTAAACACCATGATACCAGTTTGTGACGTATTTTCTAACCACTGTTTTCTGTCTGTCTCCATTTTTTATTCTTCTTTTCTTTGTCTCTTTTACTTTCCCTTTCTCTCTTACTATAACTTCTCCCTTCTCCTTCATCACTGACAACAGTACTGAGGAATGGTGCCTGGGAAATTGTGCACTGGGAGAAGGTATGTACGAACAGTGTGTCACTAATGGTCATTTGAACCAGTTCACATTTTATGCATCTGGAGCAGAAAACAGATCATTCATTCTACCAGTTCCACTGTCTATTGTGCTGTTGTCAATTAGAGAAATATCACACATACTTTATACACACACTCATACACCCTCTGACCCCTCTAGAATCCAGCTACTAATTAATCCAGTGTTTCCGTGTGGACGGTCATTACATGGCAATGCTAGAGGACAAAGAGCAGCTTCCTCTCTTCCCTCATAATGAAACAGTTTTATTACTGTGGCTGGAATGATTTAGCTAAAAGCAGAGGGTGTGGAGAAAAAGCACCAGGCAGTGCAGAAATGAGGTAGATTTTTACTGTTTGATAATTGGCAATACTGCCTCATCCATTAGAAGGTACATTCAGCATGTAGCAGTGCAATATAAGCTGAATGTTTCTTCCTGCTCTCTGGGATATGAGACAGGCAAGGAAAATTGATTTATTACATTAAGTTTTTGTTGATTTGTTCTTGTGAAGTAAATTAACAGCAGGACATGTGTCTGTGTAAACGTGTCGCCATCACAACTCCTGGACTCCTAGCTGCACACTCTTATTATTACTGTGATAGAAATTTAATACATTAATATGAGAACAAAATAGACAGATAGATTGATGGGAGGATGCTCCAGTTATTTAATAAAACTCAGTTACATAACACTTGAGACACAATACACAACATAAAAACATGCTAAAATAACATGTTGGAGCGTTACAGATTCTGAAGGGCGGGGCTAAGAGTGTATGTATGATTAGACTGACTATTAAATGCCTTGTCTGAAGCAGTGATACGGAAGCACAGCATTCCTGTAACTAAGATATTCCTTAACAAAATATTTGAGTCATGCATTGACTTGGTTCCTGCACGAAGAAAATCACTGTGTTACTTGCTGCTCTGTGAATGTTCGTCCCCTTTATACACATAGAAATCTTCTCTAAAAAACCAAAGTTTAAATAATTAATGCTTCTTACATCTTTATCATGCATATTGTAAAAGCGGCTTCTCCCCTAGATTTCTATTTGGTCTCCAAGTTCCTTTAAGAAGAAATTCTTCCAGGACAGCTTGAATAATATCGAGATCATAATTATTCATAACGAGGCCGTCTTCATGGTTTTGGGTGCAAAATTGTTTTGCTATGGTTCATGCATTTTCTGTAATCCTGTTTTTTTCAGCTGTAATAGATTTTTTTTTTTTATTGTGTGAAACTAAATGTTTGAGTGTTGCTGACTTACCATGCTTTCTCAGAATTAAATGTGTTAACTAAAGTCTTCATGTACTCACATGGTAATTGTGATGTGAGTGACATAATAAACCAGAGTTTTTTTTAAACCTAAAGTTTAGCTTTTATTCTTTAATTGATGGCTACTTTTTGTTCTTACTGCCACTGATCAGAATTCTTTAAATGTAATTTATTTTCTTCACAACATCAGTGGCTAAAAAAGAAGGATTAAATTAAATAGGTTATTTGTGCAGCCATGATGAGCATGTTGTTTTATTTCTAACCAGTTGTTAGGATTGAAAAAGTTAATAAACACATTTTTTTGTGAAGTTGGTGAATGATGGAATCTGTTGAGTGGCTGCACTTGTTATGCAAAGTTCAGCAGTAATGGGAGAAAACCCCCAGCTGTTTCTTCACCGTGTCTTCTCATCAGTATTGTACTGCTTTAATGTACTTACCTTTTATCTTTCCAGCTGTGCATTTTTACTCCTGATATTAAACTCATGTTTCCTTTGATGCTGTTTTATAGGCAGTGCGCAGCAGTAAACAGTTTATTTTCACAGGTTGAAGTGGGCGATGTTTTTAGAGTAAATGGCAGTGATTTCGTTCCCGCGGATGCTGTCATTTTATCGTCCAGGTATAGGAGTCCACCCTGCTGCCAGACTGTGGGGAACATCTCCTCTTCTACTTTTCTTCTTCTTGCTCTCTCAGCTCTCCCTAAAGAAGTGATGGGTAGATGATAACTAGAGCCACTATTGTCAAAGTGGCTGAAAACTCCTGCATTTAAAAATCTGAATTTGAAATTTGGTTTTTCTAAAAGGATGCAATGCTATGAATCTTCATGTAACACCCATCATTTCTGTAGGTGGGACAGTGGTAATGTGATTTTTGGAATTAGAATTAGAATTGACCAGTCATGTCAACATAAACCTGCCTACCCACTTCACCTTTTCAAAAACCATTTGAATCTGCTGTGGATGGGGATGTGTAGCCTAGAATGATTCTCTGACCCCCTTTGAACATTTTTGTTCAAATTTAGTACAGAATTGTGTTCATATTTCTCCAAAATGCTGATTGGGAAGTCTTAATTGAATTAAAGATTCTTTTCTTTTGGCTCTCCATTCAGTCATTTCTCATGTCCTGCTTTACCATTTGTTATTATTATTATTATTTTTTTTTTGTTTACCAGCAGGTTCACAGCAATACGTATTTTTCTAAATGGTTTTGTGAAAAGGAGAACAGATGACCAACCATACCCTCTGATCATACAGAACTGATCATTATGCTCTTCTCATCTCCCTTAAACTGAAACAGTTGTCTCTCTCCCCTTGTGTTTGCTGTTTATTTGTTTGTCTGTGGTTCATTTCTTTTATCCTCCATCCCTCCTTTTTCTTTTTCTCATCCTCTCCTCCTTTGCCCCTGTGCAAACAACTGCCACACTTTCTCTCTCTCACCCCCTGCTGGCTCGTGGTTGGTAATATCAGGTGGCTGTTGGGGAAGTAGTCAGAGCTGCAAATGGGGATCACCTTCCGGCTGACCTCGTCATTCTGTCATCCAGGTCAGGAAACCAGCAACATTACCAACAAAACAGCGGTGGGAGAGATGGGGGCTGTGTGTGTACCAACTGGGACAAGACAGCTCTTCTGTCACTCCTGACACAAATAAGAAATATTTTATTTTCCACACTTGAGGAATGAAGGGGCCTGTGATTATTCTGGCAACGACATCGAAGCGCCACAGTCAATAAACACCATGTTTCATTCATTTTTCTACTTCTCCTCTACATTGTCATTTGGCAGCCATAATATTGGCCGTTTATACAGTCATCGTGTTGTGTTTTGTTTTACAACATAACATGCACAGTAGATCCTTCTCAATGTTGTTGAGGCTGAAACCTCTAACACTGCTAAGAGTGAATGGAGACATAAAGTGTTATAGCACAGGAGCACATGCTCCTTCTTTGAGATACTTTTTTGTTCGGGTGTGAATATATTTTCCCTGACCTTGCATGGCTTGTATGGCACGCTGAATGCCACAATTTTATTTAATGTGACATTTTGCATGAAGGTGAAAACCATCTTGGAATTATGCTTTGGCTAACTTTCCACAACAGGTTATTGCCATTTGAGCGACTCTAAATGTAGTTCAGTAATTCACTATCAGTATTGAAGCGGTATTTCTCTGTTTTCTTAATTCATTCCATTTAACATAACTCTCATTCACTGGTTAATTGAAGCAGAGTCCAAATCTCTCATTGATTGTGGTTGGGCTTCAGTGTCAAAATCTCTTTTTGAGTTTCCCTTCCACCTTGTGTGTGTTTGGACCAGCTTACAGTATGAATAAATCACTCTGTTAAGAGAGTAGCTAATCAGCGATCCAGCTCACCTTAAGCACCGGCATGCTCTAACTCTCTGTCCCTGTGCCCAGAGTCTGTCAGAGGCCCATTTGTCTGCTCTGTTTGTTGTGCTCGGCATGCCTGCTTGCTCATATCACCCCACTTTAGTGTTTTCTCTCTCCACTCTGTCCCCTTTGCAGTACATTTTAGCTTTTCTTAAAAGTTAAACTCAGGGGTAGCGGCAAACAAAGATGGTATGTCTGCCCTAAGGATATGTACTGTACATTAAATGGGCAACTTCCACTCAGTAACACTTTGTTGTAAAGTTTTGTGCTCCTGAGTGACCTTAAGGCTGACATGCAGCATCTATGTTTGCAGTGCTCTAGTCTTATGCTCTTGTTCTGTTGTAGACACTTTTCCTGTCAGATTTAGTTTATAAGTGATTGTAACAAATTTCATTGAAAGTGATAAGTTATTTCTGGCAAATAATCAGTAATTCAGCTTTAGTGTTAGACTATATTTTATTAAATCATAAACATATAAAATAATGATCAACTGACGTTAGACAAACTGTAATATATGACTGAAAAACACTTTACTTTTGTCATATTATATTACTATTCCAAATGTCTATTTCCTTTCCCTCCACAACAGTGAACCACAGGGTATGTGCTACATTGAAACGTCTAACTTGGATGGAGAAACAAACCTTAAAATCAGACAGGTGATTTTCTTTTTTTTTATTCTTTATTGTGCACAAAATGAGAACTAAGAGGCAAGTTTGCAACACCAGTGAAATGAATGGAAAACAAAAACAACACTATAATGCTGTTACATCGATTACATCAACAGGGTCTCCAAATGACGGCAGAAATAAAAGACATCGACAGCCTGATGCGTCTCTCTGGGCGGATGGAGTGCGAGAGCCCAAACCGCCATCTGTATGAGTTTGTTGGAAACATCCGCCTGGATGGACACAGGTGGGCTCCGTTACAGCGCTCCATGCCTGGCTCTCTGTCCCTCTTAGCGTCTCAGCAGTCCATTAGCCAGGAGCAGAGCCAGTAACAGTGCATTACAAGGTTTTAGGGATTGTTTAATCTTTCTGCTGAAGAAATGAAAGCACCTGCTGCGGTGATACTTAATTATGGATTTGTTTGTAGGCTTTGCCATTGTAAGGAAAATGTATTACATGCTGTATGCCTGCTCTTAGCTTAACTCAAGGAGTCTGATAAAACTCTCCTAGAAAATCATTGTTACAGTGAGCTATACTCGACTTTTGGTTATTTTATAGACTGATGGGCAATATTTTAATTTGGATGGAAGCCTTCACAAACTTGTTTAAGCCCCAAACTTTAATTTTTACTATATAGATTACATATAAATGTATATTCTAATCTATGATTAAGAGTTTAAATTTTAGTTGGAAAATGAAACATTTTTACTACTTGCTTTGTTTCTAAATATTGATGGGAACAAGTTTTTTACAGCATCACAAAATGCTTATTAGCTAGTTTGTATTGTTATGTAATGTCTGTGTAGTAAAAGATTTTTAAGGCTACATTAGTATTGTAGTATTGATTATTGGTTATTGTTAGTATTGGCATATTTATGAATAAGGAATCCTGAAGGTTTATGTTAAATCAGTGATTGTGTGTAAGGTCAAGGCTCGCTGAGTTAGGGTGATATCTGAAGGCTTGTAGTAAACTGATGTTATGAAAAGTTAAAAAGTGCACATACTTTAGTGTCAAAAATGTATTGTGTAAATGTTTGTTGTGAGACGTGTTCAGATGTACTCATGCCAGTGATGTTTCTCTCTCCAGCACAGTACCACTGGGCCCAGACCAGATCTTACTGAGAGGAGCCCAGCTGAGGAACACCCAATGGGTCCATGGTGTGGTGGTCTACACTGGACATGACACAAAGCTCATGCAGGTAAAGCATGCTTGCATAGTATTTGGAGGATAATATGTACATATATAGTACTTTATTTTAAAAACATACACACAAAATTTTCCATTTCCATATATTTTTTTTATGCAACCAAATCTGTTCAACCAACAAATAACATCAAGTTCTAAAAATAACTGCCAACTTCAGTAGAAGAAAATAAGATATAATAGAGGACAAATAAGAGAGTTGATTTCTACTAGACTGGTAATATTGGCTAAGTATCAATATAAAAACTTACATATATAGTAGCTCTTTTAAGCATAGTGTTACAAGAGTTTAGATAAATGAGGATGTTTTCACAGTCACTCTGAACATCTTGTTCAGACTTGTTTTTAGGCCACAGAAAGAGAACACCACCATTGGTCATACTTCTTCATTTTTCTAACCACAACTGTCCTGTCATGTGTTTTCCCAGAATTCCACTCGGCCTCCTCTGAAGCTCTCCAACGTGGAGCGTATCACCAACTTTCAGATCCTTGTGCTGTTTGGCTGCCTGTTGGCCATCTCTCTGGTCTGCTCCATTGGCCAAACCATCTGGAAGTACCAGTACGGCAATGATGCCTGGTACATGGATCTCAACTGTAAGAGTCCCACCAGCCCACGCTGCACCTCTTATTCCGCATATTTTGTCTCACTTGTCCATATCAGCTTATTTCTTTGTCATTTTAAGTTCGTAAATGCTGGTATGTGTTGTGTCATTTTTATGTTGCCTCAGTTAAACTATGTTTCGCATTACAAGTGAAATATGTGGCAATGTGGGAATAAGTGAATTCCCTGTTAACTGAGAAAAGACAGCTGTGACATGCATAGATGTGTTGTGAATGAGTGAAAAAGAAATGGTTGAATATCACTGCGCTGCTGTACTTTTTTGTTCCTTTCTAATGTTCTGTTTGATTTTGTTGTTTTCTTTGTTGTCGTTTTTTTAACAGCTCCAGGTAACAACCATTTAAAAGCCTTGGCCATCCGTGAATGACCCTCCCTTACTAACCCCTTACTGAAGCTCTGCCTTTGCTAAGCAAATGAAGCCCCCTACCCTCGCCCCCTATATGGTTGCCCTACTTTGTATGGGCCCATGCCATGGACAAGCACATACCAGGGATCCAACAATAGGTTTTTCCCCTCCAGCTCTCTTATACCTTCGTCTAGTTATTTTCAGTGCCTGATGCAAACAGTGTCTCACTTTTCCTCCATTTTTTTGTGCCACGTTAAACGCTTTGCAGTTCCCAAGCTTCAGACCCTCATCTTATTTTTTCCCCTCATTCTTTATAGGAAATGAATAGCAGCATTTACTTTGACTGCAAGGGAGATGAGGTTGTACTCAGGAAGCTTTTCATAGCAGGAGGCTTATACGTGTTTATTGCTTGAACACAACATGTGGTGCAACCCAAGGGGCAAGAGCTGACATTTTCTAAATGCCTCTGCCGCCTTCTTTTCTTGTGTGGATTTTTCAAAAGGACAGACAGAGAGGGAAGGGAGGGGGAGCGGTGAAAACCTGTTTAGTTTTTACATGTATTCTCAAACCATTGTAGAAAGTGACTCTATTTTAAGCTACTATTACAGACATTAACACAGTGCCAAAAAATACGGGCTGCTCAGTTTCTGCGACAGTTTGTCTGATGTGATGAAGCTCTGAACCTGGTATGCAAAGTGATTATCGTGGCACTCTGGCCATTACTCTGTACCCTGGTAGGCCTGCGTAGGAGAGGTTGTGCCCTGGTCAATTTAAGCTTGCATTACGACTTACACTGTCCCTTTAATATTCGTTGTTGCATTGGCTTCTATCGGTTTTGTAAGGGTTTTGATATTGTCCACAGTGGCATTAAAACCCGCATCTAAAAGACCATACATTACGCCGATCAGGGGAGTGTAAGTCATAAAGCAGGCGTCCATCTTGAGACTGACTGTACTTCCATAAGGAGTTGTTGAGACTCTGTCCAGTGCATATTATCCAACCTGTGATAAAAGAGAGAGGTGGGGAGATTGTCAAATCTTAAACATCCCATCTACTGACGCCACTTTATTTTCCTAAATAATTTCAACTTCACTCACTCACCAACATTTGGATGGTAAATGCTGACAGGAAGAGAAGAGTCAGTGTTAGCTCACCACACATCACACAGGCTCATATGTCACAGAAGCCTGCGATTATGCATGCCTGGTGAATAATTAATTTGACTTTGACCCATTGCAAAATGCTGACTCTGGTGATTGCTGGCATTAAGCCTATACAATGTGACAACTTCAATTTATGCAGAATGAGAGCACAAAATCATGCCACATACTGCAGTTTACTCAGTTACTTTTTGAAAGTAGTTGGAGTTATCTCCATATCATTGAATTTGTGCTGACTCTATGTTAGTAAACTGCTGATGTTTTTACAGACAGCAAGGTAAAGGTTTTTGTCCCACTTCTGCTTTTAGCTTAATGTTAAGGAGGTGTGGTCTTGTCATTTTATTGTATACTTACCATGCGAAACCAATGTAAAGTTCACTTAGAATAATAAAAACCAAACGATTTGCAGTCAAACTCTGACTGCAACAACTAGAGGTGAATGGATAGAAATATGTTTATGCTCATTTATTTGATAAACACGGTTAGAACATCTTGTATTCATCTTATCTCATTACAGTGATATATACTTAAGAAAACACATCAGGTTACATTTGCACTTGTGTGACTTGTGCATGTCCTGGTTTGCTATGGTTTGAGTTTTATTTTTTTAATGACTCTCGACAGCAGAATTCTTATGTAACGTCACATAACAAGCTGGCCACTAGGAATGAGTGAAATGAGGTGACGAGTGATCATCATTAACACCCAAACTTGTCTGCTGACATAATCCACCCACTCTTTTCCACTCCTTGTTGGTTGAGAATGTGCTATGGACTGAATCTCCCTCCTTTGTCTTGAGAGCATCCAATACGTTTGTCTTCCTCCCCACTTCTGGAAAAAAGTGTTCCCTCCTATATGTGTTGTTGTAGCAGTAGCTTCCATTCTGCCACTTTCTTTGTGCCATCCAGTTTTTTGTTTTTGCAATCGTTCTGTCATGGGGAAGGGCTCTCCCTCTCAACTGCAATGCTAAGATCAAGGCTTGGGTTGAGGAAGGTAACATTTGCACCTCCTGCAAGCTGAGGAAAGGTAAATCACATCCCTCCTGTTTTCATGTTTGGTGTCAGTGGGGGGTACATGTTGATCATTGCCAATTGTTTGGGGCTTTCGGGGGACCAGCATCATTTTTTTGCATAGTGCTTTGTGGAATTCATTGCCTGGATCATGCTGGATGCCAAGGCTGCTGCTGTGACACTAATGACATTTGAGATACTTCAGTCCCTGTTCGCTACTTTGAATCTTTGGGACATTAAATTGGACTGCTAATCGGTTGAGTCGTAAGAGGATGAGGTTGGGTGGAAGAAATGGTTAATTCCAGCTAATGCACGACGTTAGCCCAAAACATTCTCTGGATTGGGATAATGTTGATCATTTGCTGGAAGTAGCTTTGGGCATTTTCATTTAACTAACTGATATTTATAAACCATCACTGATGAGTCTCCTGTGTATCACTCCCCTCTGTCCAAAACTCGTCCTCTGATAGATGGCGGGGCGGCTAACTTTGGCCTCAACTTTCTCACCTTCATCATCCTGTTCAACAACCTGATCCCCATCAGTCTCCTGGTCACACTGGAGGTTATCAAGTTCATCCAAGCCTTTTTCATCAACTGGGTGAGTTCAAGCTACTGCATAGTGCATCTTATTATATTATTATTTGCTATTAGCACAAAAGAAAATGTTTGCAGTACAGTTAATCACTACATAAACAAGGCAAGGTGGCTGGTTTGTTTAAACATAATGCACTATTCTGCAGTTTAAGCTGTTATTATTTCATGGATTTATTGATATAGTGATAATCACAAGGAGAGTTATTATGACTGTTTTTATTTATTCTTCTTATTCTTATTCTTCTTATTTATTCTTCTCGTTAATATTGTTTCCAAATCCAGGAGGCAGCTTCTTTTTTTTTTTCCAGCAAAAAAGCTCTGAGCACGTCCTGTGAACTACCTGCCCAGCAACAAATGAAAGTTAGCAGCTAACGAATGAAAACAGTGGAGCATTTAGCAGCTAAAGAGACAGATATTTCCCTCAGAAACTGGTAGAGACCAAAACAGAGCTGAAAGGAGAGTGAGTTTTGACCTTAACTTTGTCAGGTCGACAAAAACACGACTCCAAATGAGTACGAATGTTGCTCTGTGTCTTAAAAAGCCACTGACATCCTCCATATCACCTTTACAAGGCGATAATATGCCAACATTATTTTTTACAGCTTGTTGCGCTGCCCCCAAGTGGCCAAAATTGATTATTGCAGGTTGAAGAACTGGCTATTACAATTAAATTTCGCTGTACAAATAACGTGGTTAACATCATGCACAGAATATTTTTTTAACAAAAACAAAACATGTGAAGTGAAATCTGTAAAGACGGTTCCCAACACACATAACACACATGTAAAACCTGGCTTGACATGAAGCATTTCAGTGAGCAGCTACTATATTGTGCTCTTTTATCCTTTGCAACTAGGTCAACCCCACCGACTATCTCAGCTGAGGAATCGTACTGTTTTTTTGCCTGAAGTTATTCTGAGCCCCTTTATTCATTAAATTTTAAATGAAAATCCTAACAATGAATTTTTAGCAACATTTAGGGCATTTCTCAGTTGGTCTTTCTTCCCGCAGCCTCAGCTGATTCAGTATTTTCTTGAGGGAAAATTGAGTGATGTAACTGAGAAGGGCCTTACTGAAGTGAAGCAATTGTTTTCTTTATTTATTCTTTCATTTTTGGGTTTTTATTTTTTCTTTCACCACTAATGTGAAGTTTACTCTGATGAAAACTTGTGTTGTTACCAGAAATGCTGTTTCTTTTGTGAAAGTTACACGTGTTAATGTTTTTTGTGATTGTTTTTAGGACACCGATATGCTCTATGAGCCCACAAACACACCTGCCATGGCTCGCACCTCCAATCTGAATGAAGAATTAGGCCAGGTAAATAATGCAGCTCAAATTATACTTTATGTAGTACTTACTCTTGAAAGATCTGTCTCTCTTTGAGAATAGAATGTGTTTCCATGAAATCAGTGTTATTCTGTCATTCACTTCACGTACAGGTGAAATACATTTTCTCTGACAAGACGGGGACTCTGACCTGCAACGTCATGCAGTTCAAGAAGTGCACTATCGCGGGTGTGGCCTATGGGTACGTTCTGTTTTCCACCCCCTTTTTAATATTCCCTGTCTCCCCTTTTTCATTCAATACTGTCGCCTCCCCCATCACCTTCATTAAATGCCGAGTGTGCATCATAGTACATCTGGCGTTTCTCTCTCCTCCCTCGCCTTCTCATTAGCAGCTGCATCAGTGCTCCTCTCAACATAAACTATAAATAAAAGGCAGATAGGCATTTGCAAGCAAAGGCACTTTACTCTCTCCTTCACAGGCTTTATCATCGTTTGTCATGTTGAAGGTGTTGGTGAAAACTGGCTGATCATCTCAGTGTTTTCTCTGCCAGGTCCAGAGCCTGACAGTGTTGTGACACTAGTTAGAAAGAATACTGGTAACATACAGTTTTCTCTTGGGAAACATTGGGAGTGCACATGAATTTACTTTGTCCCTCAGCTCCACTGACATAAAAGCAAATTCTGTTGCATTTTAACATTCCATTAAAATCAGCCCTTAATGTTTTTTCCCCGGAATATACTCTCATTTCATTTTAGTGCACAGATAATTAACCTCACTGGATGCAAAACAAGTGGGAGAGCCGAGTATCTTTACAGAACCAAAGCAAGTGCAGGCGTGACAGTACATGATTAATCCCATTAGGATTCAATTAAAAGCATGATTGATGAAGTGCAGGCTGAAGGACAAAAGAGAGTATTTTATCTGGAGTTCTCTCATTATTCTGTGATTGCTAGGACACTGATGACTCCTCACTGTTGTTCCCGGGTCAAGAATATAAAGGTACTTTAATTAGTGATATATACACGTTGATGACGTAATACCTCTAAGATCATCATGAAAATTTATTTTTTTTAAACTATATCTGCTGATTAAAGGCAGATGTGTCCTTCTTGTTACTTATATGTTTCATGCTGTCTTTTCCTCTTTTTTATTTTTGCCTTTTTTGAACAGTTATTTAATTGGGTCAAACCTGCTGGTCATCAGGGACGCACACTCCTCCCTGCTAAGATTGAAGTTAGGCAGCAGTCTCTCTCTCCTTCATCCCAAGTAGAGATGTTTTCCTTTGATTCTCTGAAACGAGGACTCCCTCTTATGCAACTGATAAATATGGATGAGTGTTTCATAGCAGGAGGGGGAAAAAAAGGCAGGTTCTAATGAGGTGAAGATGTTTTAGTGATGCTGTTATTTGGCCTGATCTTCTTCCTCTGGATTCCAAAAGTGAGAGTTGGAAAGGTTCTGTGTTCATAATTCATCAGACAATAACAATGTTACAGTGATGTAATCCGTTTAATTTTCCTTAGATTACTCAACTTCATAGAATATATGCTGAAATTATTTTAAGGTAGACTTAGTTTAACTGTATTTGTTTCAAAATGTGATGATGATCATAGATGGAGCTTCATGTATTTGTTTGCTGCTAATTGGCTTTTTGGAAATCCAGTGACTAAAAGACAGTTTTGTGTTTTCAGTTTTGGTCAAATTCACAACAAATCAGACTTTAGTTCCAACCAGTACTTTTGTTTGATCAAGGTCTTTTTATTGAATATTTTTGGTATACAAGAATACAAATACAGATGAAGCATTGCATCCAATCAGAAAAATCAAGTACCCAACAACCCACCAGACCTACGTCGCTGACTGAAAGTTAGTCATTCCTAATGTCAAGAACGGCTGCCAAATTACATAGAGGGTCAGAGCAGACCCCTGACCAACCAGTATATTGAGCCCAAAATCATAACTTAGTATTTTTCTAAATAAATAACCCGCACTCTCATTTGTAAGTAATACAGTGGTGGGGGTTGGTATGAGCAGAACAGTGAAGTGTCATTTTCTCAGTGTGAACAAATCTCATGAAAAGACCAAAATCAAATTAAACCCTCCCAAATGAGCCACACTGTTGAACTGCGTGACACAGCAAAATGATTGCAACAATAAAATGAATATTGCCAGCATATTAACATGTTTGTATGTATATTACAAATGTATTAGAAAGTGTGGGTCATAGTGAACCAGGATAGTCAGTTTTTTTATGAAATGGGTAATTGATCTAATATTGACTTGATCTCACATTCACTGTCCTGGTGCTGCAAATAATCCCCAGCAAATGCGATGTTTACCCCTGTTGAAGTTGTATTTTTTGAGAGCATGCAGCTGTTTCAGGAAATCATCAGCACCATTTAAAACTGAATATATATATTCTGAGCCTTTTTTTTTTTTTTAAAGATTTACGTAATACGTCAGGAGGAACCAGTGGTCTTTGGGCCAAGTGCCAAATAGGTAGTAGGGAAGTGCTGAGAGACTATTTTTGGTCTTTTTCTTACACATGTAGAATATCTCCAGCCTTATCATTTAATTTTAGGTAAACATTTTTATTGAATGATATGCTATATATTTAATAATATAAACACATAAGGAATTCCTTATTAACATATCTATCCAACAGTGACACAGTGCGAATTTGTTTGCATATTAAGTTATATGCAGTATAAGTTTGATGACTGCTGCTTCCTTTCTATTAGTATTACAGATGTCTGGTTCCTTTCTATTGTTTAATGTTAATGCTAAATTTTGAATTCTCTGTCAGTTGCACGTTCTGCTTTTTCAACACTTGTACAATGACAGATTTTAAAGTGCCTGACTGTACTTCAGGATATCCTTGAGTAAAAAACTCAAAGATAAAACATTCTGTACCTTAATACAAATGAATGAACATGCATGTGCATTGCGCTTACTCTGTGAACTGACTTGTAATTTGGTGCCGGCACACACACACAAAGCCCCCCCGACAATGCCGCCTGCATGTGTTCCTTACCACAAATTAAGTGCTGCTGTAATTAATAAAGCCAACCCCAAGGGTGCAGACATTAATTAATTCCACTGGATTGGAGTCCAAATCTCAAGGAGAGATACTGTTTAGGTCAGAAAGGCTCCCAGAATCCTCCTGGGTGTTATTTGTTAAGAGTAGAGTAGAAGCACATTTTTCAGATGTACTCAAGTGACAAAACTTGCAAAACTAAGTTGTGATTTCTTTTGAAATTATCCAAATTTGCGTAAGTGATTTATTATTAGTTATTTATTATTAGTTATTATTAGTTATTTATTCTGTAGCGTAACTCTGTGCATATGCGTTGTATGCAGTTGTCACCTATGCCTAACAGTATATATCAGCCTGTATGGAGACAGAGGTTTGTTGTTAATGCAGATAACCACAATCCCGCTTTACTGAAGACTGAACTCACAGTATGAATCAAACTGACTCTGAATCAAATGGAGAGCAGTAATGTTCAGTGGAGCACATCGTCTGATGGGCTCTTTTCCTCAGAGTTAACAAAACCCTGCACTGCAGTTAGTCTGCCAGAGCAGAGATGTCAAAATAATTTGGTGCCTCATTTTGGAGCTGTGTGTTCTCTGATCACATTTGGACTTTCAAACATTGTTTTCATTGCTGCGCTCATTGGTGTCAATACTCACATATTCATTGCAGCTGTTGTTGCAAAAATCCTGCTGTTGTCTTATGAGGAACAAGAGAGGAAGATATGTTACGATAATGAAATTATTCCCATTCGTATTATTCCCGCAGTTTGCATCTGGCTGTCTCGAATTAGATTTTTTCTCTCTCTCTCTCTCTCTCATCTAATTTGTCAAATTTCCCCCTACACATACAAAGCGTCATTGTAATACTGTATCTCTGATGTATTTTAACCTTTTATTATTTTGTAAGAACATAATTATCCAAATATTTGTCTGCATATTTTTTTCCATCTGCCTTACGATGCATCTGCTGAGCCTTCTGGATGGATTCTGCTTGTCATGCAGACAATACACACACTGTGTATAGAACAACAGATATTGAGATCAAAATTGTGTGCATACAGTAGCTTTCTTTTTGCTTCTTAAGAATTACAGCTAAAATGTGTCACTTGTTAAAAAGAAAAGTGAACACACGTTTCAGTTGTTATGAATAACTTAAGAATGAATGCCACTATATATGGCCTTTAAGAAGAACACAAACAACAACAAAGCCTCCCACACTACCAAAGCTTACTATTTGAGACATAATGTCTTGTTTGTTTCATCTGTGCAGAGACCAAAGTGTAAGAACAAAAGGTTGTAACAATTGAGATATAATAACAAGATATAATGTGTCCATTAGTAGCTGTAAAGGTGTTGGTGGGAAGATTTTATTAGCTTTGCACAGAGCCAAGCTAGTTGTTTTTCCGATGTTTCCAGTCTTCATATTAAGCTTACAGACATGAGAGTGATATTAATCTTCTCTTGTCACTCTTGTCAAGAAAGCAAATCAGTACGTCTCCTAAAATATTGAACTATTCTTTTAAGAATAAATAATTAGGAGGGCCTGCTGTAATCACCGCTGTCAACCTAACCCCCGACACCTCAACTACAGCCCCTCCTGGCATTTGACTTGTCATACTCTCCTCATAAACAATCCCATCTTTAATCCGGTCCTGGCACCTGCACTTTCCCAGAACATGTTAATGGTAGACTCTGTCAACAAGGTGATTTTTGTTCTCCACCTTCGCTCCAACAGCCACGTCCCTGAGGCTGAGGAGGGTAGTTTTGCAGAGGACGACTGGTAAGATGACTGAGTTGCTGTTTTTGTTTATTTTTGCTCTCCGCTTTTGTGATGTATAAGTGCTGCTTTGCCTTGTGGAAATCGTGACTTTGAACACAATACATCAGTATATGTTGTTGTTTTTTTCTTTGTGCGTTCGATACAGTTGGGATGTGTTGTATGTGACTGTGGCTCGTGATTCAGTGTATATACCCGTTGTTGTGAACGAACAGTCTTAAACAAATGATCGTATGTTTGTTGCCAGTATTGTATTAGAATTGTTATTGAATTTTGACCTCCAAACAGGAACTTGTACATTTAATAGGTTTGACAGAACAAGCCCTCGAGCATTTACTGTATGTTGTATTGAGGCTGAAGCTGTGCAGCACATTCTCCTTTTCCCCAGTTAACAGCAAACTAACTTTGGAGATGGTAGCTAGACACCCACTTATTCTCTTTCTTCCTCCGTCTCTCTCTCACACACAACACACACTCACTCACACACAGTCCTACTTCTGAGATCCATCTGCTACAGTGTTGAGATCTGCAGTAACAGCATGGGCGTGTCTCTTCCATTTTGCATGGGGGGATTGGGGCCTGTTTGTTAATGCCCATTATGCCAAAATGTTGTATGTTGCTGCTTTAAAGAAAGTTGCCAGCCTCAGTGAAAGCATGTCTCTTTCTTCTGCTATTTTCTCTCACTGAAATACATACAGGAGCAAAGGAAAAATGTATGAAACCAAATCAGTCTTAATCCTGTGATTTTTTTAAATTTATTTTTAAATGAGAGTTAATTTAAATCAGAGCTTATCTCATTCCAGGGTCAAAAAAATGTCCTCCCATTTTGACACAGGTCAGTTGTAAATATATTATATCCTCCCCCTTACTGGACCGCGTGGTGTGTCATAGGTTTGATCTGGAACCAATCCCTGGCTATTGACTGTGAACAGCCAGCACCCTTGTTCCCATAGTGACAGGACCTCTGTGTGTTGGCAGATAATCAATAACTGACCGTCCTCCACACCCGGCCTCGTGCCTCAGAAATTTCATCTAGACAATCGACATGTTGAGCTACATTACTACTGCCGCAGAGAAACGTCCAGGGCTTCCCTCCCTGTATAAGGGTTAGAAACTAATAATGACTCCATAGATCTGCTGTCAAAAAAACAGGATTTTCAGTCTTTGTTGCAGAATTTGTATATTTTTGTATTTGACATATGAATGTATAACGATACTGAAAAATAGCTCAGATACATATATGTAGAAACAGTGTACGGTCATACAAGTTGCACTCCTACAATCGGAGCAAGATGTATATTTATTCTTCAGTATATGATGGAAAACTTGAAGCTATTTCATTGAAACTTCTGCCCTCCTTGGTGTTTACGTGCACGGAGCATTGCAGACTTTGTTTTCCAATTTCACCCAGTCATATTTTAATAAAGCCTGTGAGTGTGATAAATTTCTCTAACGTCCAGTGCATCTACGTAGGTGTAACACAATATCTTCTCCAGCCCTGCTTTTTAATCCCACCTCTGTCTTTTTCCTGTTTTTTTCTTCCCAAACCTCTATTTGCCATAAAGTAGATGGAAGTATTACTGGCCTGCTAGCTTGTTGGCTCTCAGGGTTCTGAACAGTGTATCCTGTGGGATTAGAAAGACTTATGCCTGCTAATGGCAGCCTCTGTAACATTTCTATCAAGCCCCAGTGCCACGGACAAAGCTGCTGTCTACCTGATCTATAGGACTCTATTTATCACAGAATCATGAATCGATCCCAGCTGGACAGCCAGTGAGCGGCTGGTGGCTACTTACAAAATCACTGCCCTAAGCCACTGCTACAGAGATCCTTTCTTTTTAAGCAATTAAGAGGTCTTCTTTGCAATACAAAATGTTTTTTTTTCCCAGTACAGCATTCATTTCTGTTTTCAATGAAAGATTGTATCATGTTTTTCCTTTGCCATGTTCCTAATGGACTTCAACATATTTAATTATTTTGCATCTTGCCAGTAACAAAAAGCATTTCTGGTGCGAGTATGAGAGACTAATTGTATTTCCAGTAAATTATTAGGGTTTGGCTTTGATTACTGTATGAGTAATGTGGTCTTTTTTAGCTGCCAGAAATTCAACCTGCCTGCTGCGTCACTGTAAGCAGTTCCTCTTACATTGTTTAATTTCTAAAGCAAAGGGGAACACCATTTATTATTTATGGAAATGACTGAAGTGAATATGATGTATAAAGGAGAAAATTAATAAATGAATGAGTGTGGATTCTTTTGTGCAGTGTGAAATAATAATGTCCTGTTTCAGGACATCGCTCTCTCTAAGCATGATCCGCCTCTGCCAGCATGGACAGAATCCCAAACAGTCACACTGTACATCACATTACTAAAGCCCGGGGGGGCCTGAATTTGCATTCTTTCTGCATTGCAGTTGATACTTTTCTTGACAAATGTCAATACTGTTGGCACACAGCATTTCTCTGTTAATACCAGTTTAAGGCCTGTGTTGTGGTGCCAGTCCCAGTGCAAAGTAAATTTATCTTGAGCTGAAACTAAGTCAGTCAGTTGATTCATTAGTTGGTCGACAGAAAATTTAATTTGTAACTGTTTTGATAATTCATTGCTGAACCTTCACTGCTTCCTGCTTCTTAAATGTGATGATTTGTTGCTTATTTTGTCATATATGATAGTAAACTAACTATCCTTGAGTTTTGATGTGTTGGTCAGATAAAACAAGTAATCTGAATACTGGGCTGTGAAACATTTGAATGGGCATTTTTCGTAATTTTTTTTTTTTTTTTTGTATATTTGATTAATCAAGACAAATCAATTGTTATTTGCAGGTTCAGGTTGCTGGAAGAAGGCTGTGTGCTATTGCTTGATTTTTAAACCAGATTCAAATAAGCCTGCCAGACTGCAAAGTGGCAGACAATTCTTTAGAAGGTATAGCATATTCTGTGTAGGCTCCAAGAAGCTTTGTTTTTGCTGCTGGAGCCTAAGAGACACTTTTATGGTGCTTAATATTGTATTTGGAAAACTGCCAGAAGCTGCTATGAAGTTGTACTTTTATGTAAACTCCTGTTGTTGTCAGAATATGCTCTGATTATGATGCAAATTATTTGTTCTGTACTAGTCTAGTCTACAGTCACGACAACACGTTGTAGTCGGCTGTCGGTGCTTTCAGTGGTGCTATCAAGTATTCCAGTGTGTTCTGTTGTTTTGACTTATCCGTCTCTTCTTTCCAGGCACAGCACACACTCATCAGAGGAGGCCGGATTTAATGACTCGAGCTTACTGGAAAACCTCCAAAGTAATCACGTAAGTAATGTCAGGGTTCCCGCCGCTCGCATTCAGTGACGGCTGCTGTTTAGGACGAAATTAAGAAGGATTTTGAATCTAATTGTGTGTGGTTACATAATGTCTTGCTGCCATTTTAAGTGGATCTCAGTAATGTGGTGGACTTGTGTGTTGGCTTGTATGTTGTGTCTTTAAAAATGGTCGAAAGGCTGTGATTTTTCATGGCGTGCATCATGTGTTATGGTCATTTTGTCTGGATCAAGATGGCGTGTTTTGACAGACAAATGGATTTCATTCTCTTTAATATCATTTTGATTAAAATCATGCTGAAGGGTGGATAACTGTTTCTCCACAAGACATTGTCAACACAGGAAGGCAAAAAAACAACCTAATTAGTTTATTCTGACAAGATGAAAACTTGCATATTTGCTTATCAACTGTTTAATTGCTTATGAATATGAATATGTCTGCCCAAAAATGTGATCAAAGATAGCATATATTTGGGAATTGTGCGTCTGTATGAAAATATGAAGTCAGACATGTATTTGGTGTCTGTCACAGGACTTTAGTGGGAGCATTACGGGTCACCTGTAATAATGAAATGGGTGAAAACTGTGATTGATTGGCTGGTTGAGTCACTCAGCTGCATAACAGTGTGGGGGAGGCAGAATGTCACATCTGATTATGTACAATAGCACCGCCCAGGGAAAGTAGTAATCCCACTGTGATGTTTGCTTTGTTATGACAGCAGAATCTCTCCACACATTGAGTTTGTCTAGGATCTGCTTTAGTTTCATATTGATAGCCCCGCGCCCACTGCTAATTATGGTGCATAACCAACCGCTGTTTAGAAACCACAGTCTCTCTACATCTCCAGTAATGATTCTTCTTAAGATTTATCTGCTGGGTTGTGGTTGTACTAATGCTTTGTTGATGTCTTAATATTGTAGTACATGTGTGAGTCATAGTTTATAGTCACCTTCTATTCCTGCATGAAATTCAATGGTGATTAACTCTAATGAGACTGCCATTAAAGAAATTGTTTAACATTTTGAGAGGAATGCTTATTTGCTTTCTTGCCAAGAGTCATGTGACAAGATTGACATCACTCTCACGTCTGTTTGGTAAATATGTAGCAGGAGCCAGCAGCCAGTTAGCTTAACTTAGCATAAAGACTAGAAACATGTGGAAACAGTTAGCCTGGCTCTGTTCCAAAATAACAAAATTCACCTACCAGCACCTCTAAAACTCACTGATTAACACATTGTATGCAATTTGTTCAATCTGCACAAGAACCAAAGTATTAAAACAACACATTATGGTTTTATGAGTGGTTATGTGCTGGACTATTTCTCGACCATCTTCTTGTTGTCACTTTGACATGATTCTGGTAGGTGGATACTTAGCACAAAAGTGAAAAAGCATATTTTCCGAGATGTTAAACTATTCCTTTAAATCTATAAGAGCAACATTAAGCTATACTACTACTATAGATGCTAAATGAAGCGATACATTTCATTTAACACCTTACGTTCTCACAGTTTAAACACTTTGTCTTTAAGGCCATCAGGATGCTTCTTACTTAAACATTACTAATCCTTATCATTAACAACAGTTTTGCGTGGCTGCAGGCTTTTTGTAGGAGTACTGTTGATACAGTGTTGAGGGGGGAGGCAGACTAGAGGAGGGGAATTAACAGTGCTGACGAAAATAAACATCCCCTCTGGTGCTTTTCATGTTCTCTTGAGTCACTAGACATGTTCTCCGCCTGCAGAGTTTCAGCAGCCTTTGTGGGTGTTTGTTTGCTCACTCGCTCACCCAGGCTCTCTGCTTCATTTTTTCTTGACCCTTCAACTTTTTCCACACTGGCCATGTCTGAAGTGATGAGTGTCCGTCACTGTTGCTGTGACACTGATTACCCAGGAGTCAGTGGGGGTGATAGCTGGCAGCACAGTATTAGCTGTCACATTTAATTGTGCCATCAGAGCAGAGCTTGCAACATGCCCTGTACTCTCTGCCTAGGTTAACACCACCCGGGATAGCACACACATATGTTTGTCCTCCTTAGCATAAACGAAACAGAGGACGCAGCTACAGACGGGTGACAAATTAAAGGAAAAACCAACATAAAGCGTCTTAGTAAGGTGTCGGGCCACCACATGACATCAGAACAGCTTCACTGCTCCTTGACTTTGATTATGCAAGTCTCTGGACTCTTTCTTCCAAAGGATACTCCCTCATTTGGTGTTTTGATGATGGTGGTGGAGAGCGCTGACTAACATGTCGGTACAGAATCTCCCATAGGTGTTCAGTTGAGTTGAGATGTAGTGACTGTGAAGGCCACAACATGTGATTCATATAATTTTCACACTCATCAAATCAGTGGCCCCTTGTGTCCTATGGATGGGGGCATCATCATCCTGGAAGAGACCACTCCCATCAGGATAGAAAATGTTCCAATATAGGATAAAAGTGATCTCTCAGAACAACTTTCTATTGATTTGCAGTGACCCTTCCCTCTAAAAGGGACCAGTGGACCCAAACCATGCCCGAAAGATGGGCCCCACAGGCACTGCTCCCTCATTGTAGGGGTGAAGCATTCAGGCCTGTACTGTTGTCTTGGTGTACACCACCGATAAACTTGCCCGGTTGTGGAGAATCTGGTGAAGGAAGAATCATCTGATCATATCAACCAAAACTAAATCCTAATCGTAAACAAGAGGCAACCTCCGAGTTTGAAAAATGGAGCTAAGACGGAACTGCCAAAAAACTGCAGCTCCTCGCACTTGAGGCTGGGTCCATGTTAAAATGCCCGACTTTACAACAGAGTTATACATGTTTACACCCCGGTGCGAAAACCATTTTGGTCGTTATAGCTAATTTCCCCCGTTGTGACAACTTTACGAGGAGGAATCCTGTTTACATTTTTACAAAGGCTTAAAGTTATGCGTAATTGAGGCAGTGGCCGCTTTAAGTGACAGGTAGATGTCGACTAGCTTCTTGGACTATAGCCGTTAGCTGTGAGCTAGGTGTCACCTCAGCTAATTAGAGGCACTGAACGGGAGCTCTCGGCCGTGTTTGAGGTGTTGGTGCCTTTTGGAGGAATTTTCATGCAAATACCTGACAAGTCATGGCTTATATAATACGGTTAATTGATTAACATACGGCGAGGAAGTCTATGCTCCTGTTTCATGAGGTGAGTGAAATTCTAGTTTAATTTAATTTGTATGTTGGTACTAATTAGCAGGTATGGGTGTCTGCCCTCGCCATACCTAGCTTGATAGCTAACTAGCTAATCAGCCAGTAAATGAATTAGCCATGGGTTTGCCCTCGAGCAAGACGCCCAGCTGTGCTAACGATGCCAACGGGAGCGTATGCAAGTTGCCATAGTTATTAAACCGGCATGCACCGAAGCCTTGGCTCCACAGACACCCTGCCTTTTTGCCCATTTGTGGGTTATTCGGGAGATACGTAAGTCAGGCACTGACAAGATGGCGCCGGCGGAGCGGCCCACAAGTATGGGTGAAGTCATGGAGGCTACGTCGAAAAACAGTCTATGATCAGAACCTTAAAACCAAGTTTAACAGACAGCCCTTTGAACAGATGAGGATTGTTGGCACTTTCTAAATATGTCCTGACTTTAGGGTCTAAAACTCAACTGTGAATAGAGAGTACACACACACACACACACACACACATGCGCGCACGCAGGCAGATACACACACATGTCCTTCAGAGGATACCTGTCAACCCAGGCCAGATTAGCACGCTGCTAGGAGGCAGAGGGGGCTCTCTCAGCCACCTGGACTGTAATAGACACTATGTACTTTCATTTACAAGAGGCTCTTTGATTTGCCCTCCCCGCTTCATTCATTGGCTCCTTTGTTCCCTGTTGGAAATCTCTCATCAGAGTGTCCATAGCCAACAGAAGGAGCAAATTTAATCGTACTGTCTGTGTGTGCACAGCTTTTTGTTGAGGGAGGGGGGTAAAATGTTTTTCGGGTAATTAGCAGTCAACAATTCATGTCATGACGTTAGTTACAGTAGCAGTAGTATGCAAACATCTGCTGTATATTCTCTGTTTTGCTTAATTTTTTTTTCTCAAGCAGTTGTATTTATTGTTGGTTGCTTTTAATGTTGGTAAACTAGGTATGTGAGCTTAGTCTACTATTGACATTATTGTTAACAACCACCTAGCATCTGGATTACTGTCCATACTGTTGCTGTATGATTCAGCCCGTCATTGCCCTGCAGGCTGCTGATATATTGGCCCCAGCTGCAGTCGCTGACTAGGAGTTGCTGGTCCTGCAGCCTCAGACAGGAGCCTCAGCAGATGCCTGTCCGAGTGTACCCCATGGCTAGTTAGTCATACGTTCCCCCTCATTAATGTTAAATGCCCTCAGTATATAGGTTAGGCTTTTTTCATTAACTGGATCAGGTTTATATTACATGAACATGCTTGAGTTAATGTCTGTCAGCAGCTTGCAAGTTCTGTGGGATCCTACTGGCTTGTTACCAGCAGTCATTAGTCTGTCTGAACCTGACTGGTTGATACTGAAGCCACATGTAAAATTGTTCTGAAGTAAGTCTGTAGACATTTATATGGAGAACTTGTCTGTAGATATGATTGTATGCTCACATATGACAGCAAAAATTGACTCTAGTAGCAGGTAGTGTGTGTCATCTGTCTCTCACATATGTGCAGAACATCAGCACTGACATAGTGTTTTGTGCATGCTGATCCGAGTCTGTCAATCAGTGCAGTTTCTGTCCTTGCTCTCTCTTTCTACAGTATCATCAAGGCCTATCTTGTTGTTTTCTTTGTGTTTTGTTGTGACATGTTTTATTAAAGAACATTAAAACTCAAAGTGCCCTTTCCACTTGCTGTAGCCTACAGCTGCTGTCATCCTGGAGTTCATGACCATGATGGCCATCTGTCACACTGCAGTCCCCGAGTGCACCGATGGAAAAATCGTCTACCAGGCTGCGTCTCCAGGTAAATCACATGTCCATGAACACAGTTACCTTTAGAATAAGTGCAGTACAGCCTCTAGATATAAAGTATACTGCCCATCTCAAATGTATGACGTGTGTCCATAAGTCATTGAACAGGCTGGTGGTGTCATATAAAGGCAAAATTGCAGAAACTTTCTTTGCCTGTAGATGAACATGTCAACATAAAGTTTACCTGACGTCCAAACTGCTGCGGGTGTTACCTTTCTTGATGATAAGTAGCACAAGTTGGACTCGAGCTGAAAATGCAGGTCTTAAATTGCTGGTGCTACATCTCTGCAGCTGTGGCTAGACCTTTGTCCAGGTGCTTTGCATCCATAACGCTGTGTGTCCTTGATATTTCCCTTTGTTGAGATATTTAATTTTCCATCTAGTGACCTCTCTGCCTTAGTGAATGAAAGACGCCACCACAGCCTCCAGGCAGCAGTATTTCATTTATATAAGACATTTATATAATCATCAGTGCATGACAGAGCCAGGAATCATATTATAAAATGAAATATCCTGTTTACAAAATGCATATATACCCTGCATTTCGTAAAAAGGATGTTTCATTTTATAAAAGTGAATTCACTTTGATTCTGTGAACCTTACTGTGATCCTGCAGTCTATCACATTCACAGCTGAATGTGATAGACTGAAACACTTGTCAGTCAAGAAAACATGCCCTAAAACATTAGAGGAGGTGAAATTAACAACTGAGACTTGAAAAATGTTTGCAGTGCAGCTTCAGGCATGTCCACATTGGCTTTACCATTCAGACACTGTGGTTGCCCCTTGTAGCAGTATGTAAATTTCCTAAAAATAAAGGACCATCCTAATGAATGTTGAAAATGTCACTGTGCTTAAAGGCAAAACCCACGATCAGAATGTAAACAAAGAAGTAGCTCTCATGGAAAAAATTAAAAACCCAGAATTTGTTGTTGCCAAAACGACAGATCTTTCAGTAAATGGACAAATACTAGACTGCAATGAAATCAGAGGTGTTCATGTTTCCTGGTGTTTTTGATGACACCAGTAATGTTAGTAAGCAGAGATTTTTTTTTTAAATTTAAAAAAGTACTGATTAGGCTTTTAATGAACACATATTGACTGACTAAACAGGTTATACAATTCTACAAAGAAAGGCTCCTGCTTTTCATCTTACATTATGCTTTTGTTAAGAGAAATGACTTTTTTTGCCTGATTGCGCAGAACAATCATGGTCTCATGGAGCTTTGGGGTTTGAAGCCGAGCGAGCAGTGGCTGCAAAGAGAAAGCTAGTCAAGTGAACTGTAAAAAACAAGCAGAGAGCTTTTTCTCGCCCTGCAGCATCCTCATGCAAGCTGTAGCATAAGTTACCTGGTCCACAGCTTTCAGTCTGCTGCCCTCTTTGTGAAAATGTGTCGACATGAACTAGTTTCATCTACCAATATGAATGTGGTTTTTTATTGTAACTGTCAGGTTCAAATTTCAAAAAGTTATCTTCACACAACACTGTGTCTGCCATCAGTGTGTGTGCTTGTACTGGTGTCTGTTTGTTTATCTGTAACATTTTGGGTTTCTGTTTGCTTTCTAGATGAAGGTGCTCTGGTGAGGGCAGCCCGAAACCTTGGCTTTGTTTTTTCTGGTAGAACCCCTGACAGCGTCATTGTGCAGTTGGTGAGTTGAATGAGACAAGGTTAATGAAAGGCATGCAAGGTATTTTACCGATGTATGGAGCTACTTAATCTTAATGCGGGCATCATGACCTCAAACAAGAAAAAGGGAAAACTGTAAGACTGTGTGTTTACACACCGATAGATGTGTGACAGTAACTCCAAGGATTTTTCTGGCATCCCTGAATGAAACAAATGCAGCTGCAGAAGTTAAAGACTAATGTGATTTAAGAGTCAAGAGTCTGACAATACAGACTCTTGACTCTTGGGGAGAGACAAAATGCCCACATATCTCATGCTTACAAATAAATCAGTAGTTTTACCCTACAGTGGAAGAGTTTTCATCATTTTTCTGGTTATTTATTAAATGAATAGTTCAACATCTGTAAAATACTCTTATTTGTTTTCTTGTTGAGAGTTAAATGACAACATTGATGCTGCTCTCACGTTTTTACTGTAAGTAAGAAGCTACAGTGGAAATGAGGAAATAGCTAGCCTGGCTCTGTCCACAGGCAACAAAATCCAAAAACTACAAATTTCTTGATGGGGAGCAATTGCCAGCAAATGAGCAGAGTTATTGACCCTGGGTGATACATAGTTCAGTGCATTAGCCCCCATCAAACAGTATATTTTTGTTTTTACACTTACATTTTTGTGTTGATTAAACACTTTTGAGATGCTTGCAGATTTTGTTACCTTTAGACAGAACCAGGCTGCCTTCCCAGTTATTTTTTCTCTGAAGTTGTAGGGTATCTACAATCTGTAGAATATATTTAGGCTGCGACTTTGGCAATTAATGAACTATTTTAGTTATTTTACTAAATGTTCCAAAACAGACCTTGAACTAAAAGTAATATGCATAATACGAATACGAATAAGAGAACTCAGCCTTTTGTTTTCACATGGGCCACGGCAATGGAAAATACCACATTGCTTTGAATATATCCTGAGCTGATGCAGTGTGTGTCCTCTCCAAAGCTAGGGTCACTCATCCTGTTATTCCCTTAATCGGCTAACCTGATGATTGCACTCAAAGACGCACAGGCTGAAAGGCCAGAACCATTAAATGTTTTTTTCTCCTGCTGAGAACATCTTGTCTCCAAGATGTTTGTCCAATTTCTTAACCTTTATTAGGCCTTCTAAAGCGCTCAGCGTCTATTTAATCACTCTGTCTTGTACCTAGCGGTCTCTACAATTAAAGAAGTTAATTGAATTGTACCTTGTTATTCTCCCTCCATCAGCTCAGTGCAGGCAACTGATAAACACATTTAAAGTGCAATCAAGGCTGATTGGAGAAGGGTGGCAGGGCTGGCTCATGCTACTTAAGATAAGTTGTCTCAGAAGAAGGGTGAGGTTGAGATTTCTCGTTCTGGAGTATATTAACTTGTCTTTCTCTTTGGATTTAGCTTGGAACAGAGGACAAGTATGAACTGCTTCATGTGCTGGAGTTTACAAGGTACAACTTTGATAATAGCATTTTTTATATTAATGATATTAATTATTATGTGTGCGACTGCAGTATACTCAGTCATTTGTTGTTCATACAGGCCATTGGTGTAGGTAAATATTTGTTCTTTGCTATAAAGTCCTCAAAAGAATCACGTGCTATCAGAGTTCATCATCTGCCTTTAGCACTCGTGATTTGCACTAATTAATTGTGTGACAGAGGTGTGATATCTTGTTACCCACCTCTTTGATTTCTAATTTCATCAGACATATGCTAGCTCAAACAGTACGTGATAATTTGCTGTAACACCTTGTGATGTGATTTCTCTCGCTTGCTTTCTCTGCTTATCCCACCCCATCTTCTCTCTATCTGACTCTCTCTTTTGCCTTTTTCTCTCTCAGTGCGAGGAAGAGGATGTCAGTCATCATGCGCACCCCATCTGGGAAGATCCGCCTCTACTGCAAAGGAGCTGTGAGTGTCTGTCTCTCTCCATGGCAACGCATGACAGCCCATCACCATCATCGCCACACGCACAAGTGTCGAACACTCTTCTCCCCTTATTGCCTATCGCTTTCTTGTCAGGAAATCTTTTCAATGAGCAGCAGCACAAAGCAAGAAGACCATATTTCACACATGGGTATCTCTACAAAATAATGGATACACAAACATTATGTTTCACAGGAAGTCACTCTGCTTATATGAAGTATCCAACTACCCTCAATCCACAGTTTCAGAAGTATCTAAAACTCTGCTGGATGTACACTGGATTATATATTCAAAAGAAAATAACATTTTTGGTGCAATTTTAATGATTAAAGGGACATGTGCATAGTTAGCCTCGTCAGGCTCATCAAGGTAAGGTTAGTAACATTTTAGACAATGAGGGTTTAATTTAATTTACTTGTCTTACTATGTAAGTAGGTTATAAAGACAAGCATACCAAAAAAATTATAATTTTCAAAATGTTCTTGTTTTCACTTTCTAGGTTTAAGGCTTATGTTTTACTCAAGCTGCTTGTTTTTATTGTAGTTTAACACTATTAATTGTTTTCTGTGTTATTAAAACACAGTCACAGAATGGAGGTGCAAGTAGGATGCAGATACATTTTGTCGAAAGTGCAACTCACAAGGGCTTTATCCAACCTGAGATGCCTGTTTGCCAAGTAGCCCGATTCCAGGAAGTTCATTTCTCTCCTCTCCTCTGTCAGTAGCCAATGAGTGTTTGTTTCACTTCAGGATACAGTGATCTATGACCGTCTGGCAGACAGCTCTAGGTACAAAGAGATCACGTTGAAGCACCTGGAACAGTTTGCTACTGAGGGTGAGTGGACTAACATCGCCCCCTGTCTGCCAAAAGGAAAACATCTTCTAGGATGCTTCTGATGTCTGTGCTTCCATCATTTCTTTCTGGTCGTTATCACCATTTGATCGTCAGCTGCCGCAGAAGTAGAAGTTTTGTTTTAGAGCTTACCTTATATGTCAGTATTTAATGAACAGTCAATCCAAATATGAGTAAACTGAAGGAATATTAACCTAAAGCAGTGGAGCTGAAAGAAACTGCATCAGAGACTCCTTTTTGTTCTGTGTTCATACTGCCCCCTTGTGAGACACAAGCAAAATGATGTAATTGGGAATATTTGATCTAGGCTATATATAGCTTTCAGGACAGATTGAGAAGATCTTCAGTAGCAGCAATTTGGAGTCGCCTGAATAATATATTAGGACTTATTTTAGCTTTCCGACAAGAAGAATGGCAATGAATAAAGTTTATTTAATCTTGAAATGGTATTGATCTGACTTAAATGTTATTTGCGTTGAACAAAGAATCTATAAGTCTTCATGCTAGTCAGATATTTGGATTTATAAAAGATTTATATTGATTCATTATGAACATGTTACTTATAGCCAGACCAGCAGTGTCAGAATTTTTATTTAATCTCCTAGACATAAATAAAATAAAAGCCATGGGTTGGATTCGCTGCATTAACATATCAAGTTACTATTGTAAATCATACAGAGTTGTTGTAGACAGCTAATTGCCATGTCTTACCCCCAATCAAATGTTAGAAAGGCATCGTAAAAATAGATTAAAATGTCATAGCCTTTAAAATAAATATATATATGGTATAATCTTTATGAAAAAGATATGCAGTACATTGACGAATAACAGTGAAACACATGGTAGTCACTACCATCCATACTCTGTTGTTTTCTACATGGCAACCACCCACCCAGTTCTTCTAAAAGGTCTGGATTTGTATATGTATAGAAAAGCTTAAGGAATTATTTGATAATTTAAGTTTTTATGTTATAGTATTTATCAATTATGCAGTGAGGAGGTCAGTGATTACACTGCACACATATGTCTGAGTGACATGCTTAACATCAGAGTATCCTAAAGGAGTTTTTTTAAATCGAAAACAACTGGACTAGGTTATTTGTCTGGGAAGACGTTTCAGCTCTCATCCAAGAGGCTTCATCAGTTCGTGTACGCATCTGACCAGGCTAGGACTGGTCCTACTTTCTGGTGTGGAGACCCAGGTATTTAACCTCTTGTGGGCGTTCACAAGGATGATGATGTCACAGTTAACCTAGTCCAGTTGTTTTCGATTTAAAAAAACTCCTTTAGGATACTATGACCTGGACAAATGAGAATATACACAGGCTCCTTAACATCAGAGAGCTCAATCCTGTCAAAAATCAAGGTCTTGAAATGGAAAATAGTAAAAAGTCAAGAGATTTGACCCAAGTATTGTCATGCTGTTTTCCTCATCCAGGGCTGCGCACTCTGTGCTTTGCGGTGGCAGACATCAGTGAGTCGTCCTATCAGCAGTGGCTGGAGCTCCACCACAGAGCCTGCACCTCCCTGCAGAACAGAGCCCTCAAACTTGAAGAGAGCTACGAACTGATAGAAAAGGTTTGTTAAGTGAAAAACTGTCAGCTTTGTTTTGCAGGCCTATAAAATGAGCTGGGGACATATAATAGACAGACAAACATTTCACTGTGGAAGGTATTTAGGTGGCTACATGCTGCTTTTTCTTCATACACAACTTACTCTTTGTTTTATAACCTTCTGTGCATCTGCAGCAAAGGTTGAACTGAACTGTAATCTGTAATCACACCTGGAAACCTGTAAAAGTTTGCACAATTATGTGTGCGTATTTGTGTGAGAGATTTAAGGTCTGACCAGCAGGTAGGTTTGCTTTTCTGTGAGGTGGGTCTATGTGGAAGCACTAGTCAAACACAGGAAGCCACAGTCGTAAATCAACCACTTGGCATGTTCTTCATGGCTGCTCCTGGCTGCCCAAAACAAATGGAGGCAATCAATCATGAAATCAACATAAAAGCTCTCAGAGAGGAAAATGCTTAATGGGCAGAGTTTGGCACTGATGCTGCCAGGGTTTTGGGGCTCATTGCTCTTCAGGGCAACTCATACTTATAAATGCGCACAGTAACGCCACATGAGGGCACAATGGAGTTGCAGTGAAATTTAAAAGCCTGAGACATTCATCTGAAGTTCTCCTTCACATCATCCCTCAAACAAAATGCGTAGGTATGATTTGTTTTTGTAAAAGAAAATGTAAAAATGCGATAAATTCCAAATCATCCAGCCTTAATAGGAATTAGTTAATTAGTCAGCTTGTGCAATCGTATTCCCTAAACTGTCAACAAAGTGACTGTGGGTTTCCTAACCTCATATTATTGTGTTCTAGAGTATGTACATGTAAACTGCTCCGGTCTTTGGAGGAAACGTTTCTCTTCAACTTTACTGATCGGTTCAAGCTTAAATTGATTATTTTTGGACTACTTGCACTTTAGCTCAGCCAACTAACAGTAATAAAATGTACCAGTGGTTTACCCACCTGTGCTGCAGCCCCAGTTTACAATATATTATAACATTATAACATCTCTTCTTACACATTAGAAACAGTAAGGTTGACTTCAGAGTTGTAGCAATCACTCTCTTAATGCTACATCGTTCCACCCTCGCTTGGGGGTTGAAATCCTGATCCAAGTGGTTTTTGTATCATAATCCACAAAAAGTGCCTTTAACAACAACAGGAACAATAGAACAGTTCACATCCAAAACGACAAACAAGGACTCATCAGACGTAGTCATGTTCTTCCCCAACTGCAGTTTTCTGCGCTGTGGTTCATACAGAGCTACAGATGCACAGGCAGCAGGGCTCAGGTCACAACTTAAAGAACTTCCCCTGCTTTTCCTCTGCTGCTGGCTCCTGTCTCCCCTCTACCCCTGGGTCTTGTCAAATCTTTGGCCCCATGATGGGCCAGTATGAGCCCGCAACCAACCCCAACGAACCACTAAGTTTCCCGGGGAAACACCAACAGGTTTTTGTGGGTGTACTTGTGTGGGAGAGATTGTATCCACAGATTCACACACTTATACAGGGGCACAGTAACTGATCCAAAACCCCTTTAGTCTGTGGTGGGTTTTTCTGGTTGATAAACAAGAGCAGCTGATGAGGAGAAAAAACATGACTGAGTGAGTGACACAATCCCGGTTCACATGTTTCTCTGACACATGACGTTTTAAAGGCCTTCCTCTGTTATGATAACCACTTACTGACTTTTTTTTCTGATGTAGAACCTGCAGCTCCTGGGGGCCACAGCAATCGAGGACAAGCTCCAGGATAAGGTGCCCGAGACCATAGAGACTCTGATGAAGGCTGACATCAAGATCTGGATCCTAACCGGGGACAAACAGGAAACAGCCATCAATATTGGTGAGCAGGAACAGTAAAATGAGTGTATGATATTTGAGCTTCATTCTTTTCTTGGATTCTGCCCTGATTTGTATAATTGAAACTGTCGTGCTGTTTTATCACAGCAGTCATATCAAGAAAATGGTACAATTCTTGAACAGCCTATAGAGGGAAATCTGCTTTTAAAATGCTCCCAGCCATGTACAGGAGAGGTCAAAAGTCAACACACTCTGGTAGTTGGTTTTCAGTTTGTTGCTGACCTGGAGGCTTAAATCTGCATCCTCCACTTGAAGCGCAATCTCTTTAAAACAATTTGCCGCCCTATTTCACATGATGTTTAAACAAAACATACAGTATGTTAAAGTTGAATAAAAGCTCAGTTCTGCTACCAGATGTCAAACAGGCTGATACTAGAAATGCAGATGAACTATGGTGCAGGGCCTGACACATGGGCCTCCATAAGATCACATAGTGAACTTCAATTAATAAAATATGCAGGATTTAAAGGTGTAATTCTGTGATTTTGTATTGCATTCCCATAACGTTGGGAAACTCATAAGTAGTGAGTAGGAGTAGTAGGAGAGTCTGAGATATCCTGAGTTTCAATCTCTAGTATGTGTAAAGCTCTAAAAAGACTGGATGATACATTTCCCATAATAAAAAACAATATCATTATTTAACCCTTCCTACCACTGAAATGGCCACTTCCTTCAACCCCTACACCTTCAGCTTGCAAAACAGGCTTTGTTGAAGCATTTAAAAGTATACTCCTTTAATAAACATTAAACTAAATCCATCAGAACAGAGATACCAGAGTCAAACTCAGTGCCTTCTTTGCCCATAATGCAACTTGCTCAACGACAGTTTGGTCAGAGATCTGGGCGTGTTATGCTCCTAGCAGCTAATGCAGCCTTGAGCTTTTAGCCTCAAACAGAGACCCCCAGACTTTTTACATTTTCAAACTTGTGGTCTTCCACCCCAACCGAAGGCATCATCAAGCTTATTTTAGAAAGCTTGTCAAGAGCTTGTCGAGAGCCATGGAAGACATTATACAACAAGTAGTACCTCTCTTTTCCACTAAACTGATACATTTGTAAAACTGGTTCCCATTTAATGTAAAATCATCAATAGTCATTTGCACCACAAGTTCTTATTACATTTTGTGCATCATGGCATACTTAAGTCCTGCATTTGCATTTGGTCTCAAACCATATTAAGTGAACCTGACCTGTGCTGTGATAAATTGTACTCCAGCCTCTTACAGGTATTCCAGTCAGTCCTGTGGTCATTCCTCACCCAGTGAGACGAACTACTGACAAGCTGAATGCTTTTCTGTCACACATATCTAGCAAAAGTATCTGTCGCAGATTACAAGATGATGTATGAGCACACTGCACTGACATGAAATAAATAACATGCATATGTACACAAGCAGGCACCTCTTGCGTATCTGGCTCCCCCAGAGGTTTTTGCCTTGCAGATGTTATCAGAAAGGTGAATGACTAACTCTGGTCTGCCAGTTCAGCTTGTATTCATCTTCCATAAATGGCCCTGGTATTACTGCTCTTAGATGTGGCTAATTACCGCAAATGCATCAACCTTGAATACAGCCAACTTGGTAACACAGAGTTCAGAAAAATAGATATGAAAAGTACCTCCGTTTGTGGCTATACCTACCACTGTGGCCTGACTGAATCAGCCCTTTGTGCCCACTGTGCCCAGATGTGAGGAGGCTCTGCAGAAGCACAGGCTCACTGGAAGTATTTTTACAGGTCCGCCATTTGACTGAGTCGCTCTGTAAAATCTGCGTTCAATATTGACTTTGTTTTTTACTATTTTCCTCACTGAAAGACGATCTCCATTGCGAGGGTTAATGGTGCACCTTTTGACACGTGGACCGGTGAATTTAGCCCTTCATATTTAGATTTGTCTGCATTTCGAGGTGGCCTGAACCACCCAAATGCCTCACTTGGCACAGAATATGGGGCATAAATACAGTTGAGTTTACTTATTTTCACATTCACACATTATGACATTGAAGCATGGATAGTCAGTTTGATCTGAAACTGTAAAGATTGTTTCAGTGTGTCTCTAATTCTTAACTATCATGACATAATGTACAGTACCTACTCTGACGCTGCGTGTCTGGCTGCCTGAGGAAAGAGCAATGTTTACTCTGGGACACGCTCCCAGTGCTGTGAGCTGTTTGTTGAGGGGAGTTGTACGTACGTAGTGCTTAGAACAGGTATGAGCCAGAATTCAATGAAAGGACAGTGCCTGCTGGTGCACTTGTAAGGAAACACTGCTCACTTTACTTAAGGTATCACAGACGGGAAGCACACATAATGCTGTGTTAATTTTGGCCAGAGGATGCATCATCCCCTTAAGCAGAGACAAATAAAAGAGTAAACACAACCTCTTATTGGCCTACACTAATATGAGGCCCCATATAACCTACTTTCCCACCTTAGAATTGTACAATTAATTTCAGGTCCCCATTCTTCCTGCCTCCAAATATCCTAGTCACAATGTTTTATCCATTTAAAATGCCTACTGTGGCTAAAACGTGTATCTATAATTGTTGCTCCCGAGGCAATATCCCAGATAACTGTGACACGAGTGTCGCTGCTACACATTCTTTTATTCCTATGGGAGCAGTGTTTAGTTCCGCCTGAGACAGAGAACGGCCAGGAATTCAACTTTCTTTGGAGAAATACAATAAAGCCGGTTTGGCTGCAGTCAAATGAGCTTAAGGTAAACACATTAAGCGGAAGGGCTGTGGCAGGAATTGACAAGGGGGAAGGGGGTAGAGACAGTGTTGAGATGGGGAGACATTTTCCACACATTGGCAAATTTTTTGACGTTTGCACCTTTGCACTTAAGAAAACAATCTGCCAGACCCCAGACCTCAGCCCTGTTTGGTTTTGACTCTGGGGGTGAAGCCTACTCATTTCCGCATGCAAGGCCCCCTCTATGTTTGTGTACTGTGTGTGCACAGTTGTGTTTGAGTGCGACTGTGTTTTTGTGTGTTTTATGCATAATCTTATCTCAGTTTCACTCAGAGAAAATGCCACCCATGTATTAACAAAACATGGGATTTGTGGTAACCGCCTTAAAGAAACGAAAATCTCTTTCCAGACAGAAGCAAAGTGTTGAAGCCCACAAATATTCATGTGGTTATGCCACAGATGGCAGCCTTTTCATACAGCCACAGCTCAAAACTGAAGGCTTCAGTCTTGATTCGAGAAACATTTTTGTTTTCCCCGATGGGAGGCGCGCTCTACCACCTTGCTGGTGACCCTGAGCATCTGTCCCGGCCAAGAGCTGAGGGGAATACTCCCCAGAGAGCCATGTTGGGTAACTCAGAGTTGTAACTGCCTATTAAAACAGGAAACTGACAAACCCTTGTAAACCAAACTCATTAGTCATGTCCTGAGACACTGGCTCTGAGCTGTAACATTTTAATTGGTATCCTTCAAAATGTATTGCTGCATCCTGTATTATCCCTTATTTGTTTAATTATGTTTTCTTCTTTTTTTATTTGGTGTTTTATCCGTTTGTTTGTGCACATGTATGTTTGGGCTCCATGCAGATAAGTTGTTAAGCAAAAGGGGGTTATTGAAACTAAAGTAAACAACAATTTGATCTAGTAACTTAGTATTGATTTAATTTATTCTCTCTGCTTCTCTCACTCTCTAAAACATGGTGTTTCGTCTTTTGTTTTTGTTTTTTTACTGTAGGACATTCCTGCAAACTACTGACCAAGAACATGGGGATGCTTGTGATCAATGAAGACACTCTTGATGTGAGTATTTAGCATTTTACTTTTTAAATAATGTGACTTTCTTACATAAAAAACTAATAACCTAACCAAAGCTCATAAACTTCACCATTGTTTCACAAAATGATTTACTAAGACTGTAGTTACTAAGGCAGCCATTATATACAGTTCAAGAAATATTTGAAAATGCTTGTTACAGATCTTGAAGTTAATGTATGACGTGAGGACATCCATGAGTTTAATAATCCCCTCATCTCCACAACCAGCCCCTGTCGAAAGATTTCTCCACAGGGAACCTTACACACACACACACACACACACACACACACACACACACACACACATACACACACACACATCCCAAATCTGCCTCCAACATCTTTAAGACACCCAACAGAGAAGTCTGTTGACCCCCCGGCAGGAGAGACTTGTCTGTTGTTTCTGAAATTGAAAAGGGCAAGTCCCTGCACTTCCATCGGGAGAAAGTGAAGCAGAGGAGCTGCAGATGGAGGAGAGACTTGACTGGGTTTAGTTTGTCAGACAAGAAGGGGGGATGGGGGAGTGGGGCAGTGAGAAGAAGTGGGTAAAGGAGGGGAAAGCGGCAGGGGGGTGTTTAGGGGTGATGACGGACGGCCTTCACTCTGTCAGCCAGTCGTTAAGCGTGATAAATAGAGCAGAGGTAGAAATTTGGGGTCGGTGCATTCATAAAGCACACAGACCGGCACTTTGAAATGTCAGCTCCTATTCTCCTGTGGTTGAGCAGATGCTTACATAAGGCAGTTTGTTAAAACTCTCCACCAAGACGAAGGGGGCACAGTGAACAGAGGACCAGGCAGCAGGACTGGTAATTCTGAGTGCTCTCGTGCTGCATAAGAGAGTAATTGGAGCATGGCTTCCCTCTTTGCTGTGTTTAGAAAGGGTTATCAAAGGGAGGACAAAGTTTTAGACATCCCCTGTACTAAATCTTAGTTGAACTGAAATTCCCAAAGTGAAACTCGGTCTCCAAGGTAGGATTAGGTCATTTTGAAAAGCTTTGTCTTCCAGTCAGTGTGTTTAATCATTTAGAGAACTAACAGAACTTATTGAGTATTAGTATATTAATCATTACAAATTACAGTTACAGATAAATTGAGCTCATTATTTTTCAACAAAAGGTTATTTGTGTTTATATGGTTATTAATAACAAAATCAAGATCAAAAGAAGATCAAAAAGTAATAATGCACTATCCAGGGGAAAATTGGATCGGAAAAAATATACGCACACAGTTTGACTGTTCAGGCTTAGGTGTGTTTTTCAGTGAGATGAGGGACAGAAAAGTAAAGGTAAAGAACATGTCCACACACTTCTAACTAAGGTCAAACATCCCTTTGTTGGGTGCCTCCAAGCCTAAAGACAGATGATGACATTACATCCATACAAATGTCCAGATTCCATATCAAGAGTGTCATGTCCTGTTGGCTATATCACTCAAGGCCTATATCAACAACGGAGCTCAGTCTTCATGGGAAGCTCTTGTGGATTTCTGAATGGAGGCCACATACCCATTCCAAAACCAAACACTAGCTAGTCACATAGGCTAAACTGGTCATTATAGCAATAACAAAGAGGCTTTAGGAGGAGACATGTAGCATTAGTGCTAAAATTCCTCAGTGGAAATTAGGGGGGAAATGGCCGCTCTACTTGAGGAAATGGTAAACTTGGCTTATCACAGTATGTGATTAATAGGTTATACCCCAAGTAGAGTGAATACCTTCTCATACATATGGTGTACCAGCTTATACAAAGCACACACAGAGATGCACTCACACCGAGATGTCATCTAAAATCACTCTTTTAACTGTGATGAAGACTTTCATTTTCGGCTTGTGGTTGAATGTGGATCTTACAACCTGTATCTACTCTGACCTACACACACACACACACACACACACACACACGCACGCCTCTCTACTGCTCACCATCTCGTGCTGTTTTACACACACCATCAGGGATGGCTAAGTCCTCGCAGCTGCTTTCTGCTTGTATCCTCTTGCTCAGTTTCTCTCCTCTGTTAATCCATCATCTCTTTCTGTGCGTGTCTCTCACTCTACTTCTCTCGCTTTGTGAAACGTAAAGCCCCTTTCTCCAAATATTTCCTTTAAGCTGGGGTTTCAAAGTTTTGTTATGCCAAGCGAACGTTGCATGGTTCCCCTGGTACAGTCTGACTGCTTTGACATATTTGACCTCAACACCAGGCCGTACCCCTCCCTCCCCCAGTCCTGTTAATGACCACCATTTTTAATGATTACAGCTGTTTGAGCATCTGTTTGGCACATCGTGTTTGATACCCTACATTGTATCAGCTCATTTAAGTTTTTCTTTCTCCCTTCTAAAGTCATATAACCCCTTAACATCCAGTTTCTTGTCTATTATATTCCTTTAGATAGTTTTACAGTTGGGAAACCATCCTTTTTTACTCTGCCCCATACTATCACATGTACAGTATATCAGCTTATATGAAATCATGAACACTCTTAACCATTTGTATCAGTACTTTTGCTGAATACTACCCCACCACCATTATAGATATTATTGCAAGAAGTGCTTCTCTAATATTTTTGTCCTTTTGAGGCCAGGTGACTCTTAAAATATTTCTTACTTTAATGGAAATATACATGTGGTACATCTACCGGTCCCTCAGAAAATGGTTCCATAGAGAATTTTTTTTTTTTTAATCTCCTAATGGCTTCACCATCTGTGGGGAAGATGACTGAATGATGAATACAATGATGATCTCACCACTCCATCCATCCAGTCCATATGACTGTACACCAGGACACTATATCCTCATATTTGTAGATTTTCATCGTCCATCATCATCATAGCTGTATATACCCTATGAGCAAACATGGTCCATTTGCAGAGCTCGTCTATGTTATCACCTTATGGCCAAGAGCTGACTGTAATAAGCATGAGAAACATAATAAATATCTTAAATATTGAGAGCAGCTGCACTGCAGCATTTGGGGATTAACAGTAAGAGTGGACAGATCTGTCTCAACTATTTAAAACGAATGTTATTTGGAGACGAGAAGAACATTTAGGAGCTAAAACACTAGGACTGTCTGAGTAGAGAGTAAGTAATATGAATGCTATTGTGGAGTCCTTTGTGTTGCACTGCAAAATGTAGTGGCACAAGCAGTGAAGCAAGTTTATGTAGCCCTTGTACAAATGTTGTTTCATTGATAGACTTGAACTTCTTAACACAGGATCTTCTTTGGGCTGCGACTAAGGTTGTAAAATGCCAGAAAAAAAAAACTGATTTAACATTTGCAATTATTTTTGTAATGAACTGTTGAAAGATTGCTGATGAAGCACAGAATATATATTTCATGTTTTTGTATTTTTTATCATCATTTTCTTAAACACTCTTATAGATGTTCATGTGCACTTAATTAATTTTGCCAGGGAAATAGATATGATTTTATTAATTGTATAATATATTTTTTAGCTGTTGACGAATTGACAAATGCTTTTAAAGTAAAATGATTACAAACTGACTCATGAATTAGTTATAATCAACTTGTACTAGGGCTAAAATAGCAAACAGTAGTGCATATCACCATAGACTTGAAATTATAATGACTAATTACACTAAACTGAAATTCATGAAATGTTTTCCATCACGCAGGGAACAAGGGAACTACTTAGCCACCACTGTGGAATGCTGGGAGATGCCCTCTACAAGGAAAACGACTTTGCTCTCATTATTGATGGGAAGACTCTCAAATACGCCCTTACATTCGGAGTGAGACAGTACTTCCTGGACCTCGCCCTCTCCTGTAAAGCTGTCATATGCTGCAGGTAAGATTTACCCCTGAAACAATAAAATAAACGTCAGACAAATACTCCACCTACCAACATGAAAGAATGAAAATACTGTTCTTGCTGCACAGACTTTTCTTACTGAATCTTTTTGTAAGTTTGAAAAACACTAAACAAACTAAGTAGTCTAAGTAAATTATGTTTTTAAATACTTTCACACAGTACTGTGCACTAGACACAAGATGAAGCCATTCCCAAGTATCTACTTAAATGCAGCAGATCCATAAAAGAGCCCATATAGGTATAAAGAGATGGAAAATTAAGTATGGCAAATTAGGTATCAATTTTCCACCTCCACATGTCATTGATCATTTCTGAGAACTGAGTTGCTTTGTAATCATTATTCTCTAAACAATATGGACATGGACCATCAAACTCTCACAACTGGACCAAACTGATCTTGTCAACTGTCAAATATTACGAGTAGTAAAAAATAATAAATTATTGAAAATTATTGTCCATCACACAACCCGGCAGACCAAGCTGATGTCATCAGTTTGCTTGTTTTGTTAGACCAATAGCCTGAAACCCATTTTACAGTGACGTAAAACAGAATAGCAGCAAATCTTCGCAATTGAGAATCTGGAAGTGAGTAATGTTCAGCATTTTTTCTTAAAGAATGACTGCAATTAAATTAAAAGCTCTATGGTTGAACTATAAAGTATAACGTCTTTGCCACAAAGGCCAGTAAGAGTTTTTATGGCAATAATTTAAAAAGTGCGATAGTTATGAATTTAAATTGAAACATTCAACATTATAAAGGTACACTGTTGACTTGCCCAGGCCACATAAGTAATAGGAAGTACTTAAATACTCAAGCAACCGTGACGGGGTCTGGGGCCAGAAGTCAGCACCATATTTTCAGAATAACAGCAAACCTTCAGGTGCCACACTATGACTCAGTGCATTACATCAATTTTTTTATTTTTTTTTTCCCCCACCTCTACCTGCCTTTGCCTTGTGCACACTCAGTGGGCACTAAGAGACGCTGCAAGATGAATGAGGCCTCTTAAACCACAGAGAAGATAAACATTAACAGTTTCACATCTAGAGACAGACATGCAGTTTACAACATCATCTCTGGAGGCTGTTTTTACTGTACACTACCCCCATTTTAGTGGACAAAAAGTAAGCTCCTATGTGGGAGGCTCCAGGCTTTGCTGAGGGGATAAGGTCAAGTTTGAAGTCTTGTAAAAGAGAAGTTATAAGATGCTTCACAGCCATCAACCTAATGATTGGCTCTGCTTAATGGACCGACTAAGAACGGTCTTACAGGGTCTCCAAGAGGAGGGAGAAACAGCAGTAGACAGGGGAAAGTCATCTTCCAGAATAGGACGAGTAGTCTTTGTGATCTTATTTCCCAGTTCATTCAGTTGTGTCCTTGTCACTGTCAACTCTACACAAAATGCATGTGCACATAAACATTCATCCCCTTTAATAGGACACTCTTAAATCATCAGAAGGGCAACCCGTTGGGTTTAGGAGTCACATAAATGGAAACCACCTGTGCAGAGTCAGTGCTTTTCATTTGATTGTAGTAAAAATTTATAGACTTTTGGTGAGTCAGTGGGCAAGGACAGAGGAATACTCCAAACAACTGTGCAAATGGTGATTGACAAACACAAGTTAAATGTATAAAATGCAGGATTTGGTGGTTGCTGTTTGTAAAAACACAATTCAAAGCTGGCCCCTCCCTAGCTCATTAAGAGAGAGAGAGAGAGAGAGCAGTGGTTGTTGAGCGGAGCTAGAGAGGGAATGACGTTACAGAGAACAAAGCAGTGACTCAAGAAAACATTATTTTTCTGATTGTTTCACTGTGGTTACGTTCTAAAGTACAAATAAATACTCCCAGACTTCAGCGCAAAACTTCAGGAAGGTGCTGCATCCAGGACACAGAATGAGAGCAGAGGAGAGAGAAAGATGGAGACAGCAATATAACTTGGTCACTATGAGTCCTGTCCCCACACCCTGCATGCTTTGGGTTTTTCCAGGTGCTGATCTCAAAATTCTTTTAGAATAATTATCAATAAAGAGGGTCCAACCCGGTACTAGCAAGGTGCACCTAATAAAGTGGCCGGTGAGTGTATAATCTCACATCCACACTCCACCCCTTTGCCCTATGTATTGTATGACTCACTGTTATAGCACCAATTTTACGTGGCAGATATCTCCTCAAGAATTGCACTTGCTGGTCAACACATACCTATTACTAGTTTCATTAGAGTCCCAGTTTGTAATGTGCTGTTGCTCCCTTTTTAGAGTATCTCCTCTTCAGAAGTCAGAGGTGGTGGAGATGGTCAAGAAACAGGTCAAAGTGATCACACTGGCCATTGGTGATGGTGCCAACGACGTGGGAATGATCCAGACAGCTCATGTCGGAGTGGGAATCTCAGGCAACGAAGGTCTGCAGGCAGCAAACTCCTCTGACTACTCCATTGCCCAGGTGAGCTAGATGGCAGGTGCTCACATCAAGTGAGAAAAAGTGACATTGATCAAAGTATGTTGTTTCTTGATTAGTGTTTAGTAACGAAAGACTCAAGTATTTAAAGTGGAAACTTAACCAGTTATTATTTTATAGTTAAAATGCATAATTTAGGAACTTCGACCATCTGATACAATCCCATTTGTTGTCTGAAATGAGCTAAGAAAGTTATGACTATGTCTCACAATTCGATTAATTAGCAAAACCTATGAAAATTTTATTGTAAGCTATTTATGTAGGAATAAAAATATACACACGCTGACACTAAGCTAAAGTATGTACGTAAAATTAAAACCATGTTTTTTAAAAACCAATCTGATTTTAAGTTGATCCGAATGTGTTCGGTTTGAAGCTGCAGCCGACACTGATACTCATTCCCATTTCTATCTTCTAAAAGTCAGATTCCACAAACTGTCAATCCTGTCATTGTCTTCTCAAGTGTAACATGTGATAGCCCGGCACATTGTACTGTGCAACAAAAGATCTTATGTCTTCCGGGGCATTAGCTTATACAGTGAAGTAGTAACACCTGTAATACAGGCATCTGTTGACACCCAACTCCCAACATAACTATACAGAAACAGATCTCAGCAAAATGCTACTTAAACCTATACTTATGTCCTAGTAACCAGTTTGTCTGAAACTCTGTATCGTCTCGTGATACCGGTAAGCAACAAAAAGTCTGTAGTTCCTGTATCATGGCGCTGTTTCTACACGGCATGCTACTCAGTACATCATGTTTCTATTACAGCCACAGGGTTTGAGAGTATGGGAAACCAGTTGGTGACTACGACACAGTGCACTCTCTGTACTGCAGTATGCAATTACCATTCAAGAGACTTGGGTTTGTCTTAAGTGCCCCCTTCAATCCACATGGCATGTAGAACATGTATGTCTTTCAAAGACAGGTGGCCTCTTATAATCGATTTAGTTTGTGTCCCAGCATCAAATTAAATTACACCTCCAGACTTCCAGTGGTGTTTTCCATATATTGGCGTGACGGTACATTAACTGTAATTTGCAGCCTGCAAACTGAAATCAATCCTGAGAAGTTGTGTAACTTATTTTTCTGTTCCTGTACATGATTTATATTAATGCTGTAAAGAACCAGATGGGCTCCTTGCTGTTGTAGATTATTAGGGAGCCAGGTTCTAAGATTTAATACTTGAAAGCTCAGAATAATCTGTTTAAGCAAGAGAACATTGAAGAGGCTTTGGGTTGAGGCACCTCTGCTGTCCGTCCGTCATCAACTCAGATCAGTGTTAACTGATGTTTGAGCCAACCAATCGAAGGATCAGACTAAACAGGGGCCGCCACTCTGCTTTCATTTCACAAAGGAATACTGCAGTGCCACTGAAAGACAAGTAGACCTTCAAATATATGAAATTACATTTCTCTCAAAAATGTAAATTTAGATCTACTTCTCTTATCTCCTATTCCAGTTTCAGAGGCTTTTAAAAACTTTTCCCTTTGTCAGATGGCAAGAGGATGTGGTGTAGATTGTGTGTTTTGTTTGCGTTATTTACTGACAACTAAGATGAAGCACATGCTTTGGAGTTCTGCTCCAATGTAATCACACTTATCATCCAGAAATTGCACTAAAATTATCAGTTCACCACAGACAGTAAATGGTGGTATAATTATAAAGGCATTAAACTATTATTCTGAGCCCTTCGAGACAAGTACCCCCATATGAACTCCTCCATTTTCAGGAACTCAAAGCTCAGTCTTACAATCTTTGACTTGAAATTTGTGGAATGTGTTAGTAAGAGCTTTGGCCACAATGCCTCATCAGTCCTTTAACCCTCTGCTGGCTTTAATCTTGAAGTTCCTGTAACTGCTTTAGTGTTCCAGCACTGATCTCTGATTATGAGGAACCATTAGACAGTGTACTGTACACAGACTTTGACTATTCATTCATCTCGTCCTTTTACTTCCCTCCCACACAGTTCAAATACTTGAAGAATCTGCTGCTCGTCCATGGAGCCTGGAATTACAACCGTGTAGCCAAGTGTATCCTGTACTGCTTCTACAAGAATATTGTCCTCTACATCATTGAGGTAACTATTGCACAGTAATTTTCAAGACTGAGCATCATGTAATGAACCCGGTCTGAATGCAGAGCTTTGAGATTTTTCCGCATGACATGATTATTAAAAGGTAAAGATTCCTTGTTAGAGTTTCCATGTTTGTATTTCTCTTGACTGGCCCCTCACATTACCTGCCAGTTTGTGCAGCTCCTGGGTGAATGTTTTGAGTTTGACATGCCTGGACAGAAAATGCACAAACAAACACACACACACACACACACACACACACACACACACACACGGTAATGAAGGGAAAACTATACCTATTTATCTGGAAGTCTGCCTTTAGGAAATCCTCGCCAGTTATTGAAGCCTAAGAATATTAATCCACACAGCTGAATGAATAATTGTGATGTACTCACTAGTGATGCTACCCATTTCTTTTGATGCCCCAGGATATTTTTTTTTACCATTTTGTACTCTGTAGACAGCAGATGCAGACAGATATGTACAGTGGGGTCCAGAAAATCGACTTTCCCATTGGAGTGAAAGTGGAAATTGGTCTCAGACTTTTGGACCCCAGTGTACATACACACAAAAAATGAAATGCAAAACGATTATTTACAGGTGACTAATGTCGCATAATAATATTGTTATAATTATCACAACAAAATCTCTATATCAGTATGTGATAACAGTTTCTAAAATATTGGGAATCACATAAGTTATTTCCCATTTTCCCATTTATTTCAATTATTTTTTGCTAGATCAAAGTTTAAAATATAAAAAGTATGTTACCAAGTGTTTAGATGTCATGATTTGACAAATTTTGGGAGACATTCAATCTGTCATTCATTCATATGTGAAAACTGGGACCCACCACATCTGCATCGGAGAACTTGTCAAGTTTGGGTTAAAAGGAGAGGCTCAGCTCTGTGATTATTAAAGTTTTTTTGTACTGATATTCTTGGTATGGAAAATTAATATTAGGTAATAAATGCTGTTCCTATCTAGCATCAAGCCCCACTTTCCCTGTTTATCAGTGGTCTCTTGGTGTGCGGTGGGTTTGAGGCATTAAACAGATACCAGACCCATTACTGATTGCAGGTTCAGAGCAACAACCAAGAATGACCAGACAGGTTAAGTGCTTCCTATCAGCAGCAGCTTTATCATCGGGAGTGCTCAGATGTTTTGATCTACCGGACAGGCACTTGTCTGACGGAAGTAGAAACTTTGACTTTGCAGCCTCTCAAAATCACCACATCAGAAGTTGCCACTAAGTGATGAATCGCACTTTGTCCCTCGCTATATATCGGAATGTTTTAATGGAGATACAATACTTTTCTGCATGTAATTTACATGCCTTGAAGACTTGCAGCCATATGATCATAAGACCCAATCATGTTCTTGATTGCAAGTTTAATGCCAGGACATTACTCCGGTATTTTGTAAGGTAATTAGATAAAAACTTAATTGCCCGCAATGTGGAAAAATTATCTTAGGCTATACTTACCAGCATAAATTAAAAATAAAAACTGGACAAGTAAGGACTGACATGAAGAACCTATAGTAACACAAGAGAACAGAAAAAATATTTAGGTATTTAAGTAAATGATTTACACTCCTACTTTATCTTTCCTCTGTGAAAAGGGGACAATTTGGCAAGTGCTCCCTGGCCATGCTATGCAGTGGCAGAAAAGGATCAGCCACATGTTTTTAAAATATCATCACCGCATAGCTGTCATGGAAATATGAGCACTTTAAAATTCTCTTTTGTTGATCTTCTTTCTGTGACACTTAACCTCTGATCCCCTTTTTCATCCTCATTCTACTTTATATGCCATGGAAAATCAGTAGACTACCTTTTACATTCCAGCATGTCTGCTTCTGGCTTATTGTGACCTCAAGTGAAAGAGGGCAGTTGGTCTCTTTCCAGGCTATAACTGCAGCTGTAGGTACTGCAACTGTTTGATCATGCTGCCCTTAAAATACCAGTTAAATATTCAAGTTCAAAATGAAATTCAATTTTCTGCAAATTTGATTTTCTGTGGGCAAAAACATTACATATGACATTTCATCTGTGCCTAAATATTATATTTCTTTTCATTCCTTGTTTAATGCATTGTACTTTTTTTTCAACGTTTATTTCAGAAGTCCAAAAGAGGTGGCACATCTTGCAATGTACTGTATATATGACACAAAGTCAAGACTATTCAAACCTCTGTCTTTTATTTTCATTTTTGCTCTCTGCTCTGACCTGTATTCTACAATCACATCAAAACCTGGTCAAAATTCCTCTCATCATTGTTTATCCGTTCTTTCTGTGTCCAACTGCAGCGCTGCTTTGAAACGTACCAGGTCTCTTTTCAAAGCAGGTCTTTTCCTACAAGTGGAACATCTATAGTTCTGTCTGCAGGGCGAGCTTCTTTATAGCACACCTTTTGTTACTTGCTGAAAACATAACCCCCACCCCCATGCTACTCTCCTTCAGGGAATTCAAGGGATTCAATAGGACATTTCTTCACTGCTCGGGTGCTTCAATATTTCAAATGTCCCTGTTTTGCAAGATCTTGACATCTAACACACCAGCAACCCCAGGGTATGGGTAAAAGCTGCATTTGTTACACTAATAGGTTTACTTTTGTGTTCTCATGTTTTTCTCGTCGACTCCCAGGATACCTTGCTCAGAGTGAATCAAGGATGTTGACGGGAATTTTAACTTTTTGTTCAAAGCACCATTGTCCTGTACAGTGTGTGTTACAATTTGAATGCCAGGACTGGGAAACTGTGTTGAAGCCTCTATTCATCTCCATCTCTTTCCACTAAGTCTTTAGTTCTTTAGTTTTAATACATGAAGTAGGAGGGTAAAGGATTCTGCTGCTATTGTTGAAGATGTGAATGTGAGCGCAACGTAACCTGGCACAGTTGTGACAATTCAGGATTTCCTGTGACTCACTAAGGGTTAATTTTGATTCGGACAGTAAGGTCTTTACACTCCAGGCGATGACTGATTGACTGCTGGAGCTGCTTCACAGTGTTTCTTTTGGTTTTCCTGACGCTGATCACAATGGTTGACGTTCTTACAGCTAATAAGAACAGTTAAGCATGATCATGCTTGAAGCATGACGTTCTGTGTGATTGAAAAACAGAGTTATAGTCACTCAATATTTTTTAACAATGTGTTCTTAGCAAACTAAGCAGAAGTTAGAAATTACGTTGTGATCCGAAGAAGAGGAGTGAAAAGGATTGAATTCAACTTCTTTCAAGCTAAGAGACCTTCCCAAAAAGAAGCCATAGCAGCTTAATTCAAATGAACGATCCAGCTGGCCACTCATGTTTGATTGACACATTGCAGGGTGCTAAAGAGGGGACTGATGGACAAGTGGCATTTATGAGGCAATTACATGAAAGCTCATTCAGTGCGGCACGGTGTTGTTAGGGCCTCTGAGTCGCTGAGTAAAGCTTGCCGACCACTAGTGCTCCAAATGAAAACACCAAGGCCGTGCCTGGCATTGTAGGACAGTTTTTGTTTGTAGCTCATCATATTCCCAGCATATCAGCTCCTTCTTTATGTCTCCTCTTTATTCTTTGCCTTCTTTGTGTATAAATTCCATTAGCAATTCAGCAATGCTAAGCTTAAACAGTATCAGGACTCACATTGTTGGGGACAAATGTCATTCTACCTCCACCCCTTCCATCCCATAGCTACTTCTAGATGAGACCTGCAGAGCTGTGGCGCAGCCATGGAATCAATGATTTTTGATTCGCTGATGAATATGCAAGAAGTCTTCTGATCGGCGAGCCGCTGCCCAATCCCCCTTTTCTCAGTTCCCGCTTCCCCCCATTACTGTTTTTCATGATGTGCAGTCGGGGAGAGAGGCCAGCCACACCCCTTCGCTGAGTGGCACTCAATGAGGAGAAGAAAAGGGGAAGAAAAATCCTGCCTGGTACTTCCCCTAATGAGCAAATCAATGCATCTGTCCCTCAAGAGATGGGAGAGGGAGAAAGAGAGAGAAGCTATTGGGACCCCAAGGACCAGGCCAAAACACTCACACAGAAGCAGTTACCACATGCTATGAATAGGAGCCTTTTTTAACTTAGCACAACAATATATCAGCCCAGAGCCTCTCATTGAGCAGAGCTGTAATTAATTCAGCAGTTTGACCTACCCGCTAGCCTCTCGTTACCATTGCTTAAGCCACGCTAATGGTTGAACCTGCCTCATGGCTTGGGCTTCTTCTACACATAACCCGTAGCAACGGCATCTGAATGTATTTCTCAGCAAGCCAAGACCCAAAACACCTAAAACTATTATCACACTGCCAACAGATGTACTGTCCACCTTCTGATTCTCATGGTTACAGAGCCACATGGTCCATCCCACATGAATTTGAAAACAGGCACCCCTCATATAAAGAAACAACATCATGGTAGAGTGCACCTGATGGAGTGGAGGGTGGGATCTGTGATGGGTGGGTGTGGCAGGGAGGGGAGGTGAGGGCCAGGGTTTGGGGGCACATTCATAAACAGGCCTCATCTATAGGCACCCGGCCTCTCCTCTTAAACTGAGGGAATGAAGGGAGAATTGGGGGTGGGTGGGGGTGACAGACATTTGTTTTCATGCATATGCTTACACGATTAAATGGGAAAGGCCAGTGGAAATTGGTATTGGTCGTGTAGACAGTGGCAGTGGCGGGTGGGGCCCTCAAACAGGCTTTGTCCCAATCTGAGAATTTGTAGCAGTTCATGCCTTCATAATGAAGTTAAATGAAGCGAGGAAATGCTTGGTTGGCCATGGCCAAAACACAGCACCCCTGATGTTCCCTTGACATATTTGGCATGAGCAAGAGCCAGCTCTGGACCACAAAGTGTCAAATGGAAACAATGTGAGGAGCAAATTTTGATTCACTGTCGGTGGACAAGCAATTTTCATATTGTACATGCAATTTTTCTCCAGGATGTGTCAGACAAATCTACTTTACAACAATCAAAAATTAAAAATGTGTGATTTTTCCCACTAGATGTTATATCTGTTGCTATATCTATATTATATCTACTTGCATGTTAAAATAACTTTCAGAATACCTGGCTTCTGTCCTGGTCACAGAGGAATTGTTTTGTTCAGATAAGTATGACTAATCAAGATATGGTGATAAGCCTCATCTCCACCCAGCATATGGTTTACATTACCTCTGTCTCGCTTTCCTGACACGATACATCAAAGTTTCCATTATTCAGAGTCCCACAGGTCTGGCTCTGCCCCTATAACTAACCTCGTCTGTCACCCACATGTCTTCAGGTAGATCATGAAGGGAAACAGTGGGCTTGATATATGTTTGTAGGTAATCCTGTAATGAATCGATGGGATAATTTGCATCACAGAGGTGGCATCTGGAGGTCTTGGCTTTCCCACTGTCACTCATTTTTTCTCATTTTCTAATGTTTTGGCCCCTCAGTCTTTCCTGAGTTTGAAACTTATCTAAGTTATCCTAATGGCATGTTGATCACAGGTCAGTAGGTTTTTCCTCTTTTACCAAAACAACCGTTATCACAAAATGCATCACCCTTGCAATAATTTTAAGGATATATTAGCAGGAGCTGTTTTCTCTGTCATCCGTTCATATTATAAGACTTCTAGATCCTGCACTTCTCTATCTGAGGTGTCTTTTGTCATAAGACATCAAGAAGAATGTAGTGTGACTGAAAAATGGATGGTTGGTCTGTAGATGCAGTGTGGCTGTCTCAAATCAGATAATAGTAACCACTCACCTTTGCTATCACTAATGGAAAGCATGCACACATACACATAAGAGCTTTTGGAAAGACTACAGAGATTTTGTACTTTTTTCATCATCTACTTTGAGTGAAGCCTACAGTATGAATGTGGTTCACTGATTAAAATGTGTGTTGGACAAGCTACCATCCTTGCTATCTTTGTCTGTCATTAAGATTGATTAATACATATATAGAAAGTGTATTAAACATCTGTGATTATGTTTTCCTCAGCTGATACTTGCTGTTCTTGCTCTTCTTTGATGTATTTTTGTGTCCCTCAGATCTGGTTCGCGTTCGTCAATGGCTTCTCAGGTCAAATTCTTTTTGAACGCTGGTGTATCGGCTTGTACAACGTGGTGAGTGTTTATAAAATTTACTCTCTAAAGAGCCCACTCTACCCCTGTCACTTTCTGACATAGCACTGATTTGCCATGGTGCCCCAAAACTGATCCCTTCATTGCACGACTATGTCATCAACATCCTGAAAAATTTCTCCTTTATTTATGACCTGTTGTCAAGTCCATATTCCCTCAGTGCCCTAAACTATGTACTGAATGTGAAAGAACAACAGCGTGACTTGCCCCAAAGAGTGTAGTTAGCAAGGGCAGCTACATTTGAATGATAAAAAGAATAGGAAGACTGGAGCAGCAACTGAGCTGGCTGCTGATATAGGGAGTCCCACTGGGCTCTATAATGGGACCACCTCTAATGAACTCATATTTCATATCTGTCATGATTTTAATAGAAGAGAAAAATGTGCATCTGCAAATCTGATCTTTAATACCATGCTGTTAGGCCCACAAGGAGTTGATTTGTAACTTTAAACTGTTTATTAAAATCCACTAATTTCAATAAACAAAAAACGAATGAGAGAAGCGTGAAGTGAAATTTCCCCACATTCCTGATCGGCCTCAGATGGAAATAATTAATGGGAGAGACAGACTGTTAACTGACAAGGACATTTCCACAGCCCTGCCTCTTGCATTTGTTTCATAATAAACCACTACCTTAGAGAATCAGTACTGTATTGGGGGTGGAAAGAGGGTTCAGTCTTTCACTTTATCTAAAAACTAGGGGAATTCCTGTGACTCAGTGGGAGTCTGTCGAAGGCAGTGAGCTGAATCCGCCCCTTAGTGGAGATCTTCCTTGGTCTGGCTCTGAATAAGGAAGGAGTCCAGTGGAGCATGTCTTGTGGCCCACTGGTCCTACAGACTCCCACTCCAGATGGGCCTCCAAGGAACTCACACCAGCTGACCCGCTGAGCCCCCCAGCTACACAATACCCTCGCCACTTTCTAAGCAGCTGCTATACCAAACAACATTACAACACCACTTAGAAATTACACTTTAGCCAGGCTTAAATACCTGCTTCTTAGTCAAGAGTATGGCAGATGTTCACTGGAGATGGGTTTTGCATATGAACGGACTTGAAGCATGACAAATCAAAATAAGAAACCCTGAAGGGTTTTAAGGTCGCTGATCTTCAATGATGTAAATTAAATAAGGAGCAAGTGGAGAACAGAATGAAACAAATTCTGCTACAAATGTTAATATATGGAAATAGTGACAATGGTTAAAACACACATGTACCATAATTTTGAAATAATTAGACATTAGATTCATTCATTAGATATTTATTTCAATGTTATTGCTTAGTAAGGTAAGAGCTTTACAGTAATTTATCATTTGCGTTTTTTTTTTTTTAATTTATTGGAAATGAAAATATTAGTATCAAATCATCTGAATGAAACACTGATATTTCTCTGTTTTTTTTTTTGTTTTTTTTTTCCTTATGTAGATCTTCACTGCTCTGCCTCCTCTCACTCTGGGAATATTTGAACGCTCCTGCAGGAAAGAGAACATGCTGAAATACCCAGAACTCTACAAAACCTCCCAGAATGCCATGGGTTTTAATACCAAGGTAACCTAATGAATTGTTTAAATACTGTATGTCATTTCAACACCTCTGGAAGATGATTTTTTATGCAACTTCTAAAGGGAAGTATCATTATCAGTCATTTTGGTAATTTCATTCGGCTCAACTTGTTTTAAGTATCACCAAACACTAAAAAATTTGGTAATTTCCCATTATATCATAAAATTGAGAAATAACTTAGTGCTCCAGCAAACAAATGAAAAGGTCAAATGTTCCAGCTATTACAACCAATTAACATCACATTGACACAAGATGTTCCTGTCATGTTGTTGCAAGCGACTGATGCGTCTCCCGTCACAGTGACCTGGCAGCTGTGGTCAGAAGGTCTCCAGTTGTAGCCTGGTTTGGCCTGGTTTGACCTATTCTGTCTGGTGGCGGGGGCTGTCCGTTAGCTTTTCCCCGCTGATAATAAAGATGTCTCCTCCTTTCTCCATGCTGAGCCAGAGACTCCTGGACCCTCCTCATAGGCGTGGTGACCTGGTTAGCACCGCATGGAGGTGGATTAAAGACGGGATTGGCCATGACGGTCAGGGGCAGGGAAGGTCAGATGGTTGGGGGATGCGGCAGAAAGAATCGGAGAGAGGACGGAATAGAGAGAGTGTGCTGTCATTGTGTGATGGCATTTGTTGCAGGAAATTATGCAATTTGTTTAAGTGGGGGAGTTGTTTGTTCTAACAGCAAGGCTGTCAGATCACGTTTAACCCATGCAGCACCAGACTGCGTGTATAAGATGACAGTAGATTTCCTCTAGTATTACTGAGCTGGGACTCCTCACTTCTGTTAAAAGTGACAGAAGTCAGTTTTCAGACTACTGATAGAAAAAATGTTAAAGGTTTATTTGTCAACAGGAGACAGCCAGTACATTTAGATCCAGCCTATTGAAGTCAAATCCTCCAAATTCCTCCTTAACAAAATGTATTTATCACATCGTCTGACGCTAATGTCTACAGCTGCAATACAGTTATGATTATTTGACCAACAGATAAATAGTTGGCAACTATTTGAATAATCAATTAATCTCTTTAGTCAGTCTCAGTCATCAACATTTTCCTGTTCTATCTTCTCAAGTAAGGATTTGGGTTTCTTTGGGTTTTTGAGTGTTCTCTGATTAAAATAAGTAATTTGAACACATCACCTGGGCTGTGGGAAATTATAACAGGCATTTTGCACTGTTTTTGACACTTTATAGAGATTTTATATACAAAGCAAATGAGTAGAATAATCAGTAATGATAAAAATAATCACAGCCTTACTAATATTTCTGTTTTATTAGATGTAAAAAGAATTTATTTGAGCAAATGTCTAGCTGGGCTAATAATGAAAATAAATATGGAAACCATTTTAATTTGTAAAGTCACTGTTGATTAATAAGTTAGTGGCTGTGTATAAATCCATAAAAAAAAAAGCTGAGGAAATAAAGATGAAGAAAAACAGACATACTGCACACAACATAAGTGCTTTTTGTTGTCTCTGGATAAATGTAATTTTTACAGGCGTTGACAGTATCAGACATTGTCTTTATTCCCTTAATTACACAATAGATTAGAGATGGATTTAATTGTTCCAGAATTGTTGCCAGAATTCAGTTGTGGAGTGGATTTTCCTTTCATTAACTTTTTTCAAGACTTCATTAACGTTTCATGCCAAAAAAGGTTCACAAAAGTATGCTTCTGATAGTCAGAAGTAAATGAACCTCAATTTTGTTTGACCACATTTTCCAAGACCCATAAATGATGACTCGGCCAGGTCAGCAGGTTGTTTTTGCTGGCTTGTCCACTCTTTTCCCGAGATATTTTCCTTGCAGCTGGCCCGAGGCGAGGCGAGAAAATCCAGCAGGAATTTGGCCCCTCGAAGCCTGTCTTTCTGCACGCCTGGCTCTTTTGTACACAACAGATACTGTCTTTGTGAATTAAAGCTGTTTGTGTTGAGGTGAGAGAAGGGAGTGACCGAGGGTGTTAGAAACTCAAGGCGTGGCTTCAACTGTGTCGCCGGTTCACTTTTAATTACATATTCCTGACACTTAAGTCACTCTAATAAACCATGCTCCCTTTTATGTGGTCGTAGTAATTACAGCTGTTCACCAGCAATCACCCCTTAAACTCTTTATTTTACCTCACTCGTTCAAAAAGAAACAGGAGGGGGTGGGAAACTCTGGAAATATTTGGCTCGATATTAATTACTGGCTTTCATGTGCGTGTTTTTTTTTTTTTTTTTTTTTTTGGCAATTAGGAGTTCCACAAAGGGCTGCTGAATCTTTACAGGACAGACTGGGCATTCATTTGGAGGGGATCCTTAGCATCTTGCCGGGATACAAGTGAAAGAAAGAGATCAGGGTGGCTGGAGGGGCGAAAGGGAAGATCCTACTGTGACAAATGATTATGAACATTTATTGATTTCATTAGCATTCATTATTGTGGAGGGGAAGTGGGACTTGTTTGCACCCCCAGGATGTTTGGGATGGGATAGTTTAGGAGGAGCCCGATGGAGAGCTGAGCCTGTCAGTGGGAGGCTAATTAGGATAAACATGTGACTGTAACATTAGTGATAATTTAGTACAGTGTGAGTTAGAGGAGCGGGGGCAGCTCTCTGCCGCCCCTTGCTCACTGTATTGGGTTTTGTGTACACAGTGGGAGGGTGAGGTAATCCTGGGTGGGGGGTGTGGCTGCTACAGGACTTAGTTTTTGTCGACTGGAAAGGTGAGGAGGTCATGCCACTGAGGCCAAGGTACATTGTAAAGGCTCGTAGTCTAGAGCAAGATTTTTTCTTCCACTGTACTGCTTTACTCTCTACTCCTTTCCTTTCTTTTTCATGTCTCTTTTAACAACCCCTATGATGTAAAGCAGTACTAGTATTTATTCTAATATGACTCTAACCTGTGTGAATCCCAAGACGTTTTCAGTTTTCAGGGTGTCCATTTTGTCTCATAAGTCATGTTTTATGTTTTACTGACAGATTTGCTGGAGTTGTTGAAAGTGGTGTTTTTAAGAAAACAAGCCTCTGACTGGCCGTCTGCCAAAACTCAATGATTAAAAAGAGGCCAAAGATTAAAATGTGATGTTTTTTCTGTTTTTATTTTTCCTCCATCAGCCGTTTACTCTCTGGGTTTGACAAATTTTCAGCTCTCAGAATTAACACCAATGTCTGGGTCAGCACAGAGGAGGAAAAGGGGGCACGAATGTGGAGCAGCTTTTGGCAGAATAGATTTCACGGCTGTTTCATGCTACATCGGCCATTAGTGTTTTGTTTGGCTCTGCCATTGCATAATGTAAATTTGAAACAAGGTGGTTTTGGAGTGGCAGTATTGATTTAAAGGACTCATCCAAAGTCTGCGTGCTTGCATACACAGACACACACGCAGACTGCGGTCCACACCGCGATTTTCCAGGCCCTTAATAATTACCATGAAAACAGTTTAATCTCTGTCAGACCTGTCAGTCTCTCTGTGTGTGTTTCTAGACTGATTTCTGCTTGTTTAAACTCTCCTGTCATTTATTTCTACACCAGTTAAAATTCTCACATGAAAGGGCTGAAGCCTAATGAAATGTAATGAGAGGAAACCCTCACACTGGCAGGATATATATTAATATTGTATAATGTTCTTATGGCCGAGGTGAGGACGTGTATTTTGCAGTTTCTTGTGCTCGCTGTTTTGGGTTTTTTTTCTGTTAAATGTGGTGTTATCTTTTTGAAAAAAAAAACAAAAAAAACTAGAAGTTAAAACCTGCACACTGACATTGTCCACTTGCCTTTCACTGTTCGTACACACACTCAGCAGCTTCTCTCTCCCCCATAACACACACAGAGGATATACAACGTGTCTGTCAGCGGGGTGGCCATTCAGCGAGGAGGCCCCGACAAAACCGCCACTTAGCCTAGCACTGGGTTGGCACAAAGGGCCCAGGTCAGGGGTCACTTGGAAGGCTGGAGCTCCCCACACCCTTTTCTCATGCTTTTATTTCTCTCCCTCTCTCTGTCTCTCCTCTTGGAATCTTCTGCCGCCGCCACCCCTTCCCTTCCCTTTCCTCCCCCTCATGCCTCTTTCCCCTCCATCCTTCTCCCCTCCTTTTTGCAGGTCTTCTGGGCCCATTGTCTGAACGGCCTCTTCCACTCCGTCATCCTCTTCTGGTTCCCTCTTAAAGCCTTCCAGCATGGTAAGTAGCTCCCAGAGACCCCGCCACAGCTCTCGGTGGACTCAGTGGATGAAGAGGGAGGACAGTCAAACACACATACTTTGTCTTAATTAGTTCTCTCTTCAACCATCCAGTCATGAATTGCAAACATGTGTGTGCTCCTGCAAGAGCGACACACACTAACAAGCGTATATTCATGTTTGTATCAGTACATGTGTGCACACAATGAGCCGCTGAAATGCTTTTAGGTTCAGTTATTCGCACTCACTTCATTTTTCATAAACACACCACACAGATACGAAGTTTCCGGGAGATTGACCAGTTTATATGATGATGATTTTTATCCCAATAGACAAATATCAGTGTTTTTGTGTGTGCAATCTTATTTAAATTAAATTCACAATAACTTTATTTTTCCATATGATTTGTGCACATTAAAATGCAAGATTTCTGTGTGCGCGAGAAGAGAGAATAGGGATCTTTGAGCCTGTAAGTCTTGGCTGGCCAGAGGACCACACAAGCTTGGGCCTGCTCTCCAAACAAAGGCGCCAAGCCTCTTCATTCTGACTGACAGGCTGTCAGCGAAGCCTCAGCGCACACAAGACATGTGACCAGCCGGAAGTAAAGGGGAAGGGAGCCTCTCTTTCTTTCTTTACTGGCAGTCACACACTGCGGATATTTTATCCGGAAACCCTGCCCTAACCCACGTGGGCAGTTAGGAGCAATATGTCTGTGTGATTTGCACGTAATTTCTATTTTATTATTTTAGGAAGGTCTTCTAACCTCTGTTGTAGGAAAAGTGTTCTCAAGAGGTTTTGATTACAGTTTAATGGCAGGATAAATAACCATTTTGTCCGAGAAACAATCCTATTCTATTAAGATAGTGAATTAGGCAGAACGTTTAATTTCTGACCATGATTAATGTACACCAATTAAGTTTTTCAGTCTTGCAGATGGATTTTCATAGAAACACTTTTCCTTATAGTTCCGAAAAACAGAATTAACATTCCAGTCTCTCTCAAAGGGCAGTAATGGAAGCAGCATTTGACTGTGGCTTTCACTTTATGTTCCCATGTTCGCTCTTATAGCCAAGTCTCAAACAGAGTTTTACACCAAAGTTCACACTCGGATATACTTAAAGTAATATCCTATGTGCTGTCTGGTTGTTTACTCTTTGGATCACCTAATGGAACTCTGTGTGAAACCCAAGAGCTGAAAAGAGCCAGCTTTTGCCCTAAAAGCTCCTGTTGTTGATTCCCTTCACAGATACTGTTTTTGGCAACGGAAGAACTCCAGACTATCTCCTCTTAGGCAACATGGTTTACACAGTAAGTGCACCAATCTTCTTGACAGGCAGTATGTCTGCTGTGTTAAACAGTTCAGGTGTCTGAGCCAAGTGTTATCGAATTTCTCTGAATAAACATCAGTTATATTTCCTTTTCTTGTACCTTTCATTTTGTCTGCTGATCTTTTTCAATTTTAAACTGTATGTAAAACAAAAATATGACCTTTAGGAAAATTCCGTTGTGTGATGCACTTCCCATGACTGAATTTTAGTGTTGAAGGGGGACGGTCTTTGTTCTTGGTGTAATGTCAGTGTGATTTGTGTCTACAGTTTGTGGTCATCACAGTTTGTCTTAAAGCCGGTATTGAGACCTCATCCTGGACCATGGTAAGTTGATGGCTCTCTCCATTCTCGCTAAGGCTCTGTTATCTTTTTCCAGTTCCTCCATTTTATGTGACCACTGATACTTGTGACATAGTTTACATCCTCTTCTTATCTCCAAATCTCTTTATGGTTTGTTCTCACTGGGCTTGTAACTGTAAACCCAGTGAAATTACATGTATGGTAACTTCTTCAAGTTATAAGAAGCCACCAAAAGTAAATTTTTAAGCCGAAATTATAACAGTGGTAACAAACCAGTAAAAATGTATGAAAATGCTGCCCTTAATACGATTTCAGTCGGTAAATTGTAGTCGAGCTCAAACGTGCAGTGAATGAAAAGCCTTAACACCTTCTGTGACCTTACTGTCGTCTGATTCTTCACCAACAGTTCAGTCACATCGCCATCTGGGGAAGCATCGGCCTGTGGGTAGTGTTTTTCATTATCTACTCCTCCCTGTGGCCCCTCATCCCTCTGGCTCCTGACATGTCAGGCGAGGTAAACACATGAACGCTAGCATGTATTCATACACATGCTTACACACACACACACACACACACACACACACACACACACACACACACACACACACACACACACACACAACGTCTCTCACAGCAACAACTTCCTCCAGTACTAAAAGTAACTGCTGATATAATTGTCTATCACTGACAGATCTGCAGTGCCTCATAATTCATTTTCTACAGAGAGATACTGGTGGGAAAATTCAGAGTTTATCTTGACACCAGTCTTTGTAAGGAGAGCCAGAGGAGTGTAAACTGTCAGACCTCTGGCTTGTGTTGCATAATGACTTAATTGGGCCAATTAGCCCAATGTTTGTGTTACATTGCCCTCCCTCGGCTCTGAGTATCCACAGGTGACGTGGAAACAGTGAAGCAGTCAGGAAGCTAAACAAAGAGAGGTGAGGAAAAATCTGGTGTACACACTGATGTCCAAAACATTCTAGCCAACGACCACCAGGATTATAAATGCATTTCTTTGTGTAAAAAATACCTTTTTAAAGTTCATTAAATGTTAAAAATATGAAAATAGGCTCCTGATTTGACACTTTTTCTCTTTTTGAGTTGTTATTTACACGTGAATGCAACTGCTGTCTCTATGGGTCACCATAGGTGGTCTATTGGAGCCTCTTAACCACAGGTGATATTTCCCAGTGCAATTTGGGAATGAAAATGAGGCAGCTTTTCATTAGAAAACAAGAACACAGCAGGACGCTATTTAATGGAAAAAAAAGACACACTACACAGCCAGCTGTGGAAGAAAAGATCTTCTCCCCACAGTTAGCACTGTGTGTTTCTTTTCTACAGTTCTTTGTAAACACATGACTTTATAATTCACGTCGTCATAATTCATTATTAGTCCCCTTTAAAAGTGAGTCAAATACATAAGGATTACATCAAGGTTGTCTTGCAAGTCAAAAGTTGCGTTAGGTCGAAGGAAGGATCTGAGATACTTAAACACAACTGTACAAGACTTGTTTGTGTCCTGTTTCAAATTATGCCTCTGGCATTTGCGGACTCAGTAAACATGTAAATTATAACACAGCTCATTACCAAGCTTTTCGATTGTTTGTGGTAGTTAAGTCTACACCAATTTTGGCCATCAGTGATGATATTGGATGGGAAACTCCAAACGACATAATTGTTACTTGATTCCGCTTTGGAGCAGACTCGGTGATTATGCCTGAACAGCGGCTCACGAAAAAGATCTTTAACTGGGACATTTCACAGGGAAAACCCACAAAAACAACTGTTCCTTATGTAAAGGAAAAGACGGTCTGTTGATGTTTGGCACAAACTTAAATTAAAAACACATTGTTGCATGATAAACAAGTATAGTACAATGTAGAGCTGCATACAAAGCAGAATTTCACAAGAAGTCAAAGATACTCTATATGTGCATTTCATATACATTACCATTAGAAAACAGTCAGATTTACTGTTTTCCCTGAGGATAAAGGGCATTGTTTGTTGTTGTGATTTAGGTGAGACTGAGTCCATTCTATGTTTTATTGCTCATTATATAATGATTTAAAGCAAAAGTTTGGGAGTAATTTTCTTGTCTGTCAAATATCTTACCACTGCAACGTGTTTTTGGCATCACATTTGTGCTGGATTCTTGTATGTACATGCCACAATAAGTAACATAACCAATACGTGCAGAAATGCTGACTGTTTTGCTCTCACTCACTCAGTCTTGTATACACACACACACACACACACACGCACACACACGCACAGACACACAGGCGATGGGTATATTAGCTCCATCCTATCCCTTGTCTGTAAAGCCTGGTGCTTTCATCCACGCCCTGCAGCACTTGACTGAAGACAAGTAATGGTGTCCTGTGGGTAGTTGGTAACCCTATGCCCCTGCCCCCAACTCAGGGATGCCAGTACATCATCAAACAGGGACACATCTCTCTGAAACCTGAGAAGGCATCAGAGACACAATCTCCGCTTCCAATACCTTGTAGCCTCTGAAGAGCGGGGTTATTCTCAACCCTGATGCAGCTCCACATATTCCACCGCAGCCGTCTTAATGTGTACTTGAATCTTCAAATATTTTTGTGCTCTCTGTCCTTCCATCTATTTTCTTTTACTCCTTCTCTTTTACTTGTTGCATCAGCTTTTTTCCTCTTTGTTCTCTTTTTGTTCACCCCCACCCCCACACACCCA
>NW_019525660.1:1639726-1702362 GCF_002814215.2 Seriola lalandi dorsalis | reverse complement strand
CCCCCCCCTCACTCTGCCAGTAGAAAAACTGCCCGAGGGCCAACAGCATAACAGACACCAGAACTCTCTTCTCCTCCTGTTTCTGCTCTCAGTCATTACGCAGCCTTTAACAAGAGACGTCAAGCAGTGCTCAGCTTCATGTGAACGCATTCATCACTGTCAGGCAAAATGCTCTTTGGACGATTGACAAGACAGCTGCAGGTGCAGGATCCATCTATAAAACACACTGACACAGCTAGTATGCTTTTCTCAGGTACTCCCAAACTGGCTTGGTCCCAAACCACATATCTCATCCTGTTTTCACCTCACACACGTCTGACACAGATATCAAAAGAAAATGTCAGATTATTCTGTTCAAGCAGTGTAATCTGCCACAGTAAGCGGCTTAGCTTCACCTCAGGAGGTGTCTCATGCAGACTCTGTCACACTGACCTGCTGTCTGCTGACTCACCTCTGCTATCAACACAGCTGTCTGCAGTACAGTTTATCCCTTTCCTCTCCTTGCTTTTCACAAACACCTTTGCTGTTTTCCCGTTTCTCCTGCGAGCTGCAGTCGAGCGCCTCTCACTCTCTCTCGAGACTCGAGTGCTTGTCATCAGCACATGGATTTTCACACTCGGCAAGTGTGCATAAGAGTCTTCCACAGTTTCTGCTCAGTGATAAGAAACATTTTCTCAGAAAGGAATCATTTTACTAAGAAGATTGTTGATGTGTTGTGTGCCAGGAATACACTCAGGGCTATCTATGCCAGTCTGTGAGATATTGATGAGCTAGGAAACAGGAATAAAAACAATTTCTCAGAAAAACACATCAAATTAGTTAAAAGTCTTCACTTATAGACGTTTTGAGAGAATGATTTTTATCCAGGGGTAGATTTATTTAGTTTAGCATAGGTTGAGCCAAGAAGAAAAGAAAACAGGAATGCTTGTGATACTGACTCTCTTCAGTCATCCATCACCCACTTTATTGAAATCTTCTAGCTGATTGTGTTCAGTGCAACAGGTTTCATTTGTATCTATTTATTGCTCACACTGGACTAACCATAGGGCTTTGTGTGTTTTGTAACTGTGGGATAAGTTGTTTGTGTGAGCCTCTGTCTCTGTATAAAAAGGTTAAAAGAAAAAACATTAAATGTATTTTTAAGAATTACCATAAGTCTAGCCCTAAAGGTCATAGAGGTAATAGTTTATTTTGGAGGAAAATCTTGGAGAATTATATAATATAATATCAGTTTGGTCAGTAAATCTGAGTGAAGCACAGAGATCATTTATCCGAACCATGCACTGCAAAACACACAAACGTATAGGGTAAGTTTCTAAACCATATGTGGACTCGGTCCCTGTAATTATAGTCATTATTATTATTATAGTCATACATTTTTAAGAAGTTGATATTATATATCAGTTTACTGCTTTGACATTGCTCTTCATAAAGGATCACACCAGTGTCTTGGTGTGTTACTTCATGGCTGTTGACTATTTTCCAGAGTACATCATTGTTATTTTTTGTGTGTTTTTTTTTCTTTTTACCCTCCAGGCAGTTACTGGTTTCTACTCATTTCAGTAGGATTAGGAAACCACCTTAAACAGAAACATAAAACTTGATGAAGACAAGTAATCAATCAAAGTGAACAGGAAATCTTTAGTTTTCACTCAAGTTTGATTATTGTTGTTTGCAGCGTACCGGTAAAGGCAGATTAATGTGAAGGCAAGGGATGAAGATTTGAGAGTTAGCTGCTAAAATTCCCCTTCACAGCAAAAACTCCTGATCAATGCTTTCTCTCTTAATGTAGTCTTTAAAATACAGTTCTAAAACCTGGGATCATATATTTACAGATATTTGTCCTGTCCAGACAGAGCTATTCTTTTCAAGTCATCAGGGAGTCAGTGAAACATAAACGTTTTATTGGTCCTAAGGTTTGTGACCCTGATTATTGCAGATCCAGTTATGAATTATTTAACCTTTTTTTATCACTGCTGTTGACTTTGTTCTTTTAATGTTATTTTTGAATCCCTTTGGTCCTTTTTCAAGATTCATGAGTTTGTCATGTGAGTTTTTTTTTTTTTTAAACTTTTGTATTCAGATCCCTCGGTCTGCTCTGGGCTGATGACTGATCACCACATCACATGGTTAATGTAGCAACTGATCATGTTTTACAGTATGGGTGAGGAGATCACTTTTAATCTGCTGTAAACACAATGTAAATCACATGTGTGTAGTCAGGGCTGTGAGACTGCTGAGTTATAAGTGTTTTTCTTCTCTGTTTTCATAGTCCATGTCTTGCTTGTCTTTGTTCGGTAACACACAGAGAGCATAGAGTTGAAGAAGGACCCAGCTGAGAAAGTCATGGTTCGTTTTCCATGGGAATTTGTGGATTTGCCTCGTCCAAGAAGGCTGTCTTTTTGTTCTTTTTAGTTGCTTTCTTTTGGTTTTCACGTTCTTTCTTTATGCTTAAGTACGCTCCTTGAGTACGCTCCTTTCTGTTATCCTCAGTCCTCTGGTTTTTCCATACTGTACTATCTTTGCCACCTATTTATCCAAAACAAGCTTTTACTTTGTATCCAGAAGAAAGGCTGTGGAGGGCTGGAGCCCCATTTGGCCAAATCTGTAGTTTCACCTTCAATTTCCTTCTTCTCCTTGAAGTTAACATGTACAGTGTTGTCCAGTTAAGCCAACTGAATTCAGGCAATTGTGGAATTAACATGGATAGACACAGACCAAAGTAAAGTCTGAGACAGGATTTGACTTAGTCTTACTTCTCTTCTCGGTCTACGTAATAAAACAGTTTTATACAAAGGAGCTCTGTGCATTCAGGAAGCTAGTGTCTGAATATTAGCATCTCTGGGATGTTGTACAGCTGCTAGAGTGTTATGAAGTTGGCTTTTCTTCAGTGTTGTTTGCTGTAGAGCATACTGTAGGCCTGTGGGGTGAATTGTGAAGTAGTGGATTACCTCAACTCACATTTACCATTACAATGACGGTCATTAACATTAATCAAATTGTTGAGACTGTGGGCTTTCTTAGCCAGGATCAGCCAGGTGTTAGATTCCCCCTGATCCAGTCTTCCTGGAAAAGGAAGCATAAAACACATAAGTTTGTAGGTCTGGTAACAGTATTCTGAAGTTTTCTTCCAAAGTTTTAAGGATTTATGTGTTTTAATGAAGCTGTATCTTTGATGTTCTGCATTTTTAAACCTTTATTCAGACGGAGTAGATTGGCTGAACACAAATAATTTTTTTTCCAGGAACTCCTGGAGTTGGCTGGGCTGAGGTTATCTGCTGATTTGCGCAATGTACCAATCCCATTCAGATGTGCAAAACACTTGCTCAGACAGCTCCCACTTGTTGTTGATGTAATGCAAAGTGACAAGATGATAACCAAATTTGCGTAATCATAAAGTGTGGTCCAAAAGTCAGACAGTTTTCCCATTAACTTGAATTCGGAAAGAGGTTTCAGACTGTCCCGTTGCGCTCTCTCAGCTGCGTTTTGCGTTCTGAGATGCAGAATTGAGGAGTGGAAGTTGTGTCGTAGATCCTCACAATGAAAAATAATCTTGGTGGCTAATTAGGCTTAATAAGATTCCACTGGTTTAGATGTTAAAAAACAAACTGCTAACCTCCTGAGCACCACACACTCCATAAATCTCACTGTTCACTATTTAGAAAATTAGTAGAAATATTAAGAAACATATGATTTACAACCGTGTATACATTTGCTGGTGTTTTGCGTGTGTACACGTGCACTTATGCCTCTGTCTAGTCTAGTCTTGCGTCTTGTAAGTGTGTGTGTGTGTGTGTGTGTGTGTGTGTGTGTGTGGCCATGAGGGGGTCAGTGGTCTGTCAAAACACACCCCTCCATGCCAGCGGACACTACTGTCTGTCCAGCCAGACAAGTTTATTAGTTTGTCCTAAAAATACAGCCGAGCTTCCCTGGACCTCTCTCACCCTGTCCAGCTCCCAGGGGCCCCCTGGTATGAGACATTGCTAGCATCCACCAACACTGTTGGCCCCTGTTGTAGTCATGGAGCCTGTCCAGATGCCTGAAGACAAACATTTGTTGATTGTAGCAGGTCAGATTTGTTTGGATTTTGAAACTTTGACGTCAAATTGAAGAACTAACAGTAAATTAATGGGGTTTATTTAGGTCTAGTTTTATTTTATTACTGTCTTACAGTTTCTGTAGACTTTTCACAGATTAGTTAGTGAGTTATTGTACCTAATGTTATTACCATCATTACTGAGCTTTATGACAAACTTGAGCCTGTATGTATATTATTCATGACTCAGTGTTATGTATGGCAATATATAAATATTGTTCATAGACTGAACTTATGAAAGACTAAGATGGTTTATTTTTTTAGCTCTTTTACTTTGATTTAATATGCTGAATATACATCCCTGGTTTATTTTCAAAAGACTCTCAAGACAGCTTAAATGCCCCCATTAAAATGCATGATACACGGGATGAAAACGAAAATAATTAAACTGACTTGGTCAAAAAAACAGTAGATGTTTCCACCAGGGCTGCATAATTTCAAAATTGACATTAAAATATCCCTTGCTTCAACACAATTTTCCCTCATCTCATACATTTTCAGCCTCCAGACGACACAGAAAAGCTCTATTCATCTGCCTCCCATCGCAAACTGTAGGAAAAAGCCATTTTTGATTTCCTGTCATTTGGGATTTCCTCTTCTCCCAGTGTTTTGTCAGACATCAAAGTCAATTTGCAGGTAATGGCGAACAGATTAGCTAATATGAGCAAACCTGAGCGCTTTGATAGTTTTGACACTGATGTGTGTGTATGTGTGCGCGCGCGCGTGTGTGTGCGCATCCTAAGGTCCTGCCTGTGTCACATTACAGGAAGGACACTGTCAAGGGGCCCCAGCAGTTTAAACAAGGGGCACATTACAATGCACGGAGCGTGAGTTTTGCACTTTGACATGTAATGACAGATAGTTTCAGTGCACCAAGCCAAAGCAAACATTGTCCTCACACAGGGAGCTGAAAGGTTTCACCCCCAGCAGGACGGTCCACTGTCTCCCTGCTCCTCTGGACTCAAAACAGCATCCTGACACGACGGCTGCTTAGTGATTTTTACTTTAAATCATCACAGACGAGTGTCTGCTCTTAATGAATCGTATTTTTCCAGCCGAGAAGAAGCATTTTCTTGAGATGCCTGACGTGATTTAAATCTGAATTGGATCACATCCAAACATGTTTTTCCTGCAGCATGATGAATGAATCTCATTGAGGTTCACATCTGTCTGACTTTTAGATTTATTTTACTCATCAACTCGATGTGAACATTTGTTACTGACTGCGTTCAAAATAAAACAGCTCATTGTTCCTCTGTCTCTGAGCTTTGATTCAGCTTGGCTGACGTTAATATGTCTCAAAAATGAAGACTTCACTTTTTAGACGTTCGTCAGGCACATACTGAACGAGCTGTTTTGCACTATGGGACGTACACACACACATAAACTAAAGACAAGCAACAAATACAGAACAACATCTGTTTAGTTATCAAAGAAACACAGGTGTTTTGTGGATAACAACCTTGTCCAAACGGTCATGTTATGGCACTTGGTTTAAAAAAGTAGTTTTTGTTTTTGGAAAAGCTACAACATTCAAAATAGTTTTTTGTTGTAATCACAAACAAACACTGACCTATATTATAGTTGCATAATTAAGATGAAAATTATCATAAATTCAAATATAAGAACCTCTGCACTGAGCTTTTTCTTAGCTCTCTAAACCATTAAAGTCCCTGACAAAGACGTAAAACAAACAAGCTTCCAAGTATTAAAATCAAACTCTAATAATTACAGCTCTGATGCTTCATTGACACCCTCTTACATTCGAGAGGCTGTTGTATTGAATGCATCATTAAAAGCACTTCAGATCACGGCCCTGTGTCTCCTCTGATGTATTGACAGGAGCTCTCAACACAGCACACAGTTGAGCTGTTTTCCTGTCAGAGAGATATCACTGTCCAAGTACTTCACAGGTACTTCCTCCGCCTTGAGGGGCATAGAGATGGATGCGATCCAAACAAAAACATGGTATCATTTAGTCACGGAGGATTAACCCACTTTGAGGAAGTTATTTGGATCCATCTCCTCTATTTCCACAATATAACTGTTTGTGTTGGGCTGCTTTTGTCATGTATGTTTTTATTCGGTGGCACTAAAGAGGATAATAATGGCTGTCCTTTATAAAGTGTTTTCTTCTTTTCAGGAGCTCTTCTTTTTATCTGCTCTGTTGTTAAGCTCTGAATTGTCTACAGTGATCTGAGATCAAGTGTGTGTGTGTGTCTGTCTGTGTGTGTGTGTGTGTGTGTGTGTGTGTTTGTGACAGGCGAGCATGATGTTCAGTTCGGGGGTCTTCTGGATGGGCCTGTTCTTCATCCCAGTCACCTCGCTGGTCTTTGACGTTGCCTTCAAAGTGTGAGTCTTCTCTCCGCTCTCCTCGCTCATCATCACTCCAATACACATCCGATACAGGAAATTCCTCCAGAATCTCTCCTATCTCCTGAAGAAATTCCTGCCCTGAGTTTTTGTTCAGACTTCCAGACAAGGGTAGCGTTTCCACTCTGTGAATACTCCATTGGAAGCGTTTCTTTCTGCCCAAGGTCTGATTGACATCACTTCACAGGAGATTCAGGGTGTCAGGAGCAATTTGCAAAGCTAGAAGTTATATTTCCTGATATATTCATAGTACATTGAATCAGTCGATCGGGTATTTTAATGTCAGTCTGTGGCAGTTCCATTTTGTTTTAAACATTGATTAATTTACAGGGTGAAGAAGGTGTGTTTCAAGACTCTGGTGGATGAGGTGCAGGAGCTTGAGGCTTTATCCAAAGACCCTGGAGCAGTGGTGCATGGAAAGAGGTAAAGTTACACACCATGTGATATATATTGAAAATCTTTACAATAACAAACTCTTAATGCATAAACTCATCAGACAGCAAATCTCTCTTTTTAGTTAATCCAGCAAATTAAGTAAATGACACAACAATGTACTTAATGATAAATAATAATAAACTTTATTTATATAACACTTTTCAAAATGACAGTTACAAAAGTGATTTACAATTAATAATAAAAATAGATACTATTAAATACAAATTAATAACGTTGATGCAAAAAATCCTATAAAAATAAATAATGCCATGAACCATTCTTGTCAATTCACAGAATGACAAATTATTATTATTATTTCATTGTGTATATCAAATTTCCCAACTCTATCTGGGCTACGTAGTTGGCTGTTATTCTTTCTTACACCAATTATGAAGGATTTTTCTCAAACTCACAAGATCAGCTTGGAGGACGAATCATCCAGAACCTCCCAAAGCCTCAGAATTTCAGAGATACTCACTTTCTTTGCCAAAAATATTCCTATGTGGAAGAGAGAAATCTTTAAATTGTTGCTAAATTGCAGGAGTTTCACTGTAATATCAGTAATCATGTCATAAGAGTCTTTTTTTTTTTCTCCAAATACTGAATGTCTCATTTTAGACCAACAGTCCTCCTATATTAAAGCCATATATTATAAAACCGTATTAGCTGAAGCAGGTCTGCTCTGCTCTCTGGGGTCTGAGGCCTGCAGCAGGCATCAACATGGAGCAGATCAGTGTGAGATCTCCTGTTGCCTGAAAGTGATCCTGCTGCCTGGCCACTGTCCCGGACCCAGCAGGCTGCGGGCGCACACACACACACACACACACACACACACACACACACACACACACACACACACACACACACACACACACACCTTTAGAAACAAACATGTACAAACACATACACACACATACGTTGGGTGATTTTGCATATATTCACGTAAAGACATGTAGGTGTGCATAGAGGACTCTTGTACACATGTTAGCTTTACTGCACATGACTGCCCTCTGGCCAACTTGCTGTTTCATATATTTCACTCACTCACACACACACACACAGTTTGTTTTTCCCCTTGCCTCTCCAGAGTTTTGTCTCTCTACATGGTGTTCGTACCAGCAGGTAAAGCAGTTGGCTTCGACTCTGGAGATGCTTGGACAGAATCTTGATGTATGGGTCATTAAATCTGCCTGTGGTGCTCAGCATGCGGCTAACACACTGCCTGTTTCTGTGTGTGTGTGTGTGTGTGTGTGTGTGTGTGTGTGTGTGTGTGTGTGTCTGTGTAGTTTGACGGAGAGGGCCCAGCTCCTGAAGAACGTGTTCAAGAAGAGCACAGTCAGTTTGTACCGGTCTGACTCCATGCAGCAGAACCTGCTCCGTAAGTTACACAAATTGTCTTTCTTTTTCTCTCTTGCTTCTTTTTCTTTCTAAACTTGCCTCAAGGTGGAGGCCGTTAGTTTATCCACATTACATTGGTTCCTTCTTCAGGGGAGCAGATCATGCGTCATTATTCCACCTCTGACACACACTGTATCTTCAGAGTAGCTCGCCCTTCGTCCGGGGGAGACACTAACACTCATCCCACCTCTCTTCATAAATACTCTGATGCAGGAAATACACATCAGTAATCGTGTCTGCAAACAGCCCCTCAGTTCTGTGTGTCCTAACCTCTACAATATCTACCCGACAAACTGCCTACATGAATTGTTAGATGAGATGCGATGTTATTTTCTTGGGGATTTGGAGAGGAGGAAACATAAAGCTTAAACATGGCTATTTATCAAATCTCAGTACTTTTTTAATCATCTGAAAAGTATCAAAAGCTGGTCACAGACAGACTTTGTATTATTTATATATGTATTGATGTTTGTGTAGTATAGTATGGTATAATTTAAGTTTTGTTATAATTAATTACCTGTAGATATTTAGCTATCAGCTCAGCTAATCTGTACAAAGTTCCTGATTTTAACAAGTTATCTATCAGGTCATCTAAATCCTTTTCTACGTCCTCTGTTGTCACACTGTTCGCTGTGATGGCCAAACTCACAACAAGTAAAAGCAGCTCTACAGTATGAATAAAAACTCAAGATACACCTCTAAAAATGCAAACGTAAATTACAGGAGGACCAGCAAGTTTGCCAAAGCGAGTGGATAATTGGGCCTGTAATTATTTCGGGGGACTAACTAACTAAAGTCTGTAGCAAAGCATTGAAAAAGTATAGCTTCCATATCATCAAAACTCAGGTGTCACATGAGCAATGATAATCACAGCATGGGTTTGTTTTTCTGTTTATTTTTCTCTGTTCTGTTCTGTCTTTTGTCTGATCAGTTTGTTTTTTGTTTGTCTCATAGGTGGGGATGAGACCGTTGTTGTGTGATACATTTTTAATTTCCTTATTCAAACCTCCACCCTGTTTAAATCTCCGTCTCCCTGTAGCTCCCGAATAGACGCCTCTCTCCCCGTCTCTTTCCGTTGTCGACTTCCCTTCCTTCCACTCGTGTGCCTCGTGTGTCCTGAGTTGAGTTCAGTAGAGCGAGATAACGATGAAATGATGAAATGTTGCGCTGTTATTCCCTCACAATGCACTCGTCTCAGCGGGGTCCTTTGAACTTGCCCGCTGGCCTCCAGGTACTGACCAAGTCATTTGACACCTGAAGGTGAGTCAGGGGTCAGAGGTCAGAAAGAAACCCTGTAGGAAAGTTTAGGTGGCAGCTCGTAGGGCTGCTTTTGTACTACAGATAAACTTTTGGGCATTCTGTCATTGTGTTTTGTTTAACGTGTTGTTGTGTATTAGTTTTTAATTTAGTTTATTTTAAAGGAACATATTGACATTTTGGGAAATATGCTTATTTGCTTCTTTGCATTAGTTCCATTAGAAGATCAGCAGATTGATACCGCTCTCATGTCTGTGTGCTAAACAGCCCCTGGATGACCCCTGATGAGTACTGTGCTCTCTGACTAGTCTGTGGTCTGTGCCTGTCATATAGTAGCATTAGTGTTACATTCACAGAGCTAAGCATCAGTGAAAAACATTTCTGTACACTGCAAGAGGAAAAACAACTCATTTCTTTAAACAGAGTTTTGTTCATGGCAGGCTGTTTATCTTAAAGAGAAATGGTTGTTTAGCTCTGTGACTCAAATGTACTGTAAGCTTAACATAAAGACTACAAACAAGGAAAACTGCTATCATGGCTCTGTCCACAGGGAACAATATCCTGCCCAGCAGCAACACTCAATCTCAGTAATTACAACACTATGTTTTATTTTATTCATCCATAAACCCAATTGTAGATACAACAATTTTCAGTTGTAGAAAGTAAATACGCCCATTTTCCAAAATGTTAAGCTCTTACTTTGAGTCATCTATTCTGTTAATTCAGTTATTTTAAGTTGTGTTTTTTTATACACATTTTCTATACTTTTTATTAAGTTAATCACTGATCTACATGACCTTAGATTTAACTCCTTCTGACCTCCTTTTTCAGACGGCTACGCCTTCTCTCAAGACGAGAACGGAGTGGTGTCCCAGTCTGAGGTCATCAGAGCGTACGACACCACCAAACAGAGGACCAACGAGTGGTGAGCCGCCGGCCTTCTTGTTCCAGGCTGGCCAATCCGGAGCCACGACAGCCGTTTCTAATGGCAATATTTGAAGCTTAGAGGGGAGAGGCCAAAGTGTGAGCTTGTGCCTCCAGCAATGAAGGAGATTTTGGACAGAATGTGAAAGTAACAGAGGAAAGTGACGTTGTGTAATCTTTGAAAAGGGAAAAAAAAAAAAAACAAGGAACAAAACAAACCGTGTTCATTTCAGCTGTAGTTGTGTGTCCAGCAGACATGATGAGCACTGTGCTTTCTTAGCAGCCTGTGGTCTGAAGTTCTTCAATGTTCTCGCTCAGTTTCTCGGAGTGACCGTCTCCTATCTATTGATTTAAGGAAAGACAGTTTTAGCACTGAGCCAAAAATTATTTTATTGAATTAAAATCAAACTCCTAAACACTGTTATTCTAAAAAGTTAAAACACTGGATGATGATTAGTTTTAGAGGATTTGAACTTGTGAAAGATTGCCAAAGAGCAGTCGTATATACAATCTTCAAAGTACTAGTGAATTTGGAAAACTTAAAACCAAATGTAATCACACTCCTGAGTGTATTCCAACACTAAATGGACCACTTCAGAGCAGATATGTAATATTTAAATTTTCTTTTTGCACTTATGGAAGCATCTCTTGTGTAAAGCCTTACATTTACTCATGCCTTTATCCTCGTTTCTTTTAAAATACATTTATTTTCTTTTTTTAGTTTCATTTTTAAAGTATGTAGATATTGTGCCTGGTTCTGTTTATTTACACCTTTTTATTTTTATTTTTAAGAAGTTGCCTCCTGCAACATACAGTAGTCCTGTTTCCACCGTTTTTACAGCAGAAGCATTGCTCTTGACGAATAATTGCATTCCACACATCACTCCTGTCTCAACAATCACGACGGTGCCTACGTAGAACTTTTCCCTCTTAGAAGAAAACGATAGCCAAGAATAGTCTAACCAGCTAGCTTAGACCAGTGCTCCACACACACCTACTGAAGACAAAACCACTGTCTCCCCCACCACAGTACTGCAGTCATACAATGTGAAAACTGCAGAGTGCCTTGTGGCACGTGTAAAAGTGAAGATTTGTTCCTGCAGAGGTGAACGGGAGGCTGTCTGATGGTCTTGTTGAAGCTTAAGGTGGTGATAGTGTTTCCCTTCAAATGGAGATTTTATCCTTCTAACATAAGTGCCATTAGCTTAAGGGAGAGAGAAATATTAGCCAGGAAAACTCCACAACATTATCAAAACTACTTTGTCTCTATAGTTATTTTGTGGATTTGTATTTTTATATTGGAGATGTATGAATTTTGCATTGACTGGCTTTGTAATGACTCGTCTGTAACTTTTTGTTTTTTTTCCTCTGATAAACTGGCAGGATAGAATCGATCGAATGAGGAAACTGAGCTTTCTTAAATGTCTTGTTAATATTAATATTAATATTGTTATAGCTTGATTTATTTATGATTGACTACTTAATGTCTGTGTGATTGCTTTCTTCTCCCTATGGGAGATTAGATTTCTGATGGTGTGTGTGTGTCGGTTTATTGCTTGCATGTGCATGTGCTGTCTGTGTGTTTGTGTGTGTGTGTGTGTGTGTGTGTGTCTGTCTGTCTGTCTGTCTGTGTGTGTGTGTGTGTGTGTGTGTGTGTGTGTGTGTGTGAGTGAGTGAGAGAGAGAAAGAGAGAGAGAGTGTGTGTGTGTGTGTGTGTGTGTGTGTGTGTGTGTGTGTGTGTGTGAGACCTCTACAGAGGATAACTTCTATGTATGCATTGCATGTCTGTGTCCTCTGTGTGAGACTGGGAGTTCTCCTGGTGTGTTTCTTTTATCGTGTGTGTCTGTGTGTGTGACGCTTGCTCCAGTTGTCCGTCTGCACGACTCCAGGTATAGCTATGGTGTACTACTGTGTGCTGATGCATGGCCCATATGGGAAGGTGAGAGTGTCAGTGTGCAGTGTGTGTGTCAGTGTGCTGTATGACTGTGTGTGTGTGTGTGTGTGTCAGTGTGCGCGTGTGTGTGTGCGTGCGTGCACGTATTTGTGGTCAAACTCTCAGCCTCGACTGTGGGAGTTTTTGATGCTCAGCTCGCTTCGACAGGAGATGTTGCACAATGCACTCGATGTACCTTTCCAGTAGTGGATATCTGGTATCTGGTTTCGGTAAATTATTTCTCTTGAGTGTACATGGTTGTAACTTGTTTCATTCATGCAGTGTACCTCTGCTTTACAGGAAAGCTCTTTTGTGTTTCTCAGTTTAGTGAGGGTTAATGATTTTCTTTTTCTCTGCTGGTCTTTAGTGTTAAAACTTAATTAGTTGTCATCTTGTCGAAAATTTCCAAACTGCTGAATGTGGATGTCGTCGTTGTGGAAGGCTTGGACTGTTGCTTTCTTTTTCCAGAAAACATAAAACATGTTGTTGTCTGTGAAAGTCGTGGGCTGCATGAATGGATAACACAAACTGTTCTCTGAAGTGTTAACTGTACTACTTTGATTCTCCCTCGAGTGTTGATCACTTTACAAAAGAGAAAAAAATGCACCTTTAACTTTTATTTTCAGTATTCATTTCTTTTTTGTCATTTTGTTCAATGATTGTTCTGCATGTTGGGACTGCAAACTTATAAGTGTTGTCTTTTACTGCCATGAAGGACTACTGAAATAAACTTTACAATGATGGAGGAACAATGTGTACATCCTTTCTAATTCGTGTGTATTTGCAGATTTGTAATCGGTGTGTCTTCTTGTGCCTGTGTGTGGTGACAAACAGGACAGAGAACCTAAACAGGAAAAGGCAGGGAGAAACATCAGGCTGCAAGCAGGACAAACAAATGACATACATAGTCGTTATTTGTTATTGTGATGGTGTTTAGTCAACCTATTTGTGTCTCTGATCCCAAACAGACAGTAATCTGTTCCTGTAACAGATGTGTGTCCAGATTTAATTAAATGTGACCCAAGTAGACTTTGACTTCAGGGCTTTGTTTCGTACAACTTCCAGACGAAGTTAAAAGTTTTTAAAAATCTACTGGCAACTGTTGTGATCAGTTATAATCAATTTATCAATTAATGATACAAAATGTCAGTTGCTCCAGCTTTCTGCTTTTTTGTAACCATTGTAAATCAAGTATCTTTTGGACTGTTGGTCGTGCAAAACAAGGCTTTTAAGACGGCACCTCGAGGTTTAGGAAACTGTGACTGACTACATAAATATTTGGAGGCATTTTATAGACCAAACAACATCGGGAAAAGAATCATCACATAAGTCGCTGACAGAACGATTTAAGTCCTGGTTGACTTGGTGACACCTGTGGTAACAGAAAGTGCGGTTTAATACCACAGCAAAAAACTTGATTAGCAACTGAAGAGCAGCTGCTGTATCTGTTTACGGTGCAGCCAAACAAAAAGTTTAATAAAAACGTCAGTAAAAATAATTGCAAGTGAAGAGCAGCTGGTATGTGTGTTCGATCCCTCTCATTCCACGGCTCCCTGTAAAGTGGCTGTTTTCTTGTTTTGTAGATGTATTTTTGATGAACTTCGTGGTCGGTGCTAAACCTCTGTGCCAAATACATTGTGCTTCCTGTGAGTGATCAAAAACAGGGTTTGATTTTGTGAAGAATTAAAGGATTCTAACATTGTGTTCTCGGTCTTATTACCACAGTGATTAATGAGAGTTTTCAAAATTTTAGGAGTCGGACAAAAGGGGAAAGGAAAAAGAAAAAAGTGGATTTCAGTTAAACGCGAGACAGAATATATTAACGGCCTTCAGTGTGAGGAATAATAAACAGAAATTTCTACCTTCGTGGGCAACTTGGAAAAGACATTGGAAACTTTTCCGAGGCCTGGCGAAGACATAAAAGAATATACCTATCCAAAATGATTTAGGAAATGTCATGAAAACATGTTCACAACTTGCATTTTCCTTTTTATAAGCGGAGTGTGTAATGTGATACAGAAGTCTGAACTGACAGCCGCAGGTATAATAAACAAGACGTGAGAAGGTGAACACTGGAATCTGATAAATACTAATCATGGAAGTTTTGTTTTGATAATAGCAGAGATTTTAGGGAACCCTGAACGTGGCAGCAAACACCCTCAGACTGAGCAGTTTACAGGTTTCATGAGACACTGATTGCCAAATCTATTTCACAGTCAGATAACCGGAAAACAGAAGAGTCTTTGTGGAGATTTTGCCATACCTGTTGGTGCAACCTAAACCTCTATTTCTGGGGCGAGTTGTTTTTAACACTGTGACCATGCCATGCTCATTGAACACTGACAATGACTGATCTCAGCGCTGCATTCCTGCTGTGAAGTCTGGCGCAAGAATGAGCGACAGGTAGGGAGCTGCTGTGCAGACCCGACCGCTCCGGTTTCCTTTCTGTCTGAGGCTTCTTTCTAGACACATGTTTTTTGTTTGAACGTTAAAAATGTAATACAGCAGTTGTTTCTTTGACATTTACCAGTGCACAGAAGATACTGAGAGGCAACATTTTATTTGCTGTAAGTTGAGCTTGTACCACATCATATAAAAGTCCACATTTCCTCCAAAATAACATGACCTTTGTGTGTCAGGTCCCCCCTCTCTTTCAGAGGTCCTTGCGATTGTCAAAAAAACATAATTCCCTGGTTTCCAACATCTACTATATCTTTAATAATGTAACAGCGCTCAGCAGAGTCTCAGAGTGACGGTGTTGGAGCCGTCCGCCTGTACAGTGTTTCTGTTTTCTAAGGAAGGTATGTGATAAATTGTCAAGATTTCAGTCTGAATTGTAAACGTCCACCTTGAAAGAAAGTATGTATAAAAAATAAAATGTAGACCACAGAGTTGTGTTTACAATATGATATAAAAGTGCATAAGATTCAGAACTGTTGCTGTCTGTAACAGGGTTGTTGAACTTTGATGTGCCCTGTGTTGCAGAGCAGGAAACGCCTCAGGCCACGATGTTCAACCACAGCAGCTTTGTTGTACTTGGTCGCTCGTCCTGCTGTTGCTCTCTCTGTGTCCGTTCAGCCGGCTCAAGCTCTCCACTCAAACACCACCAGCTGTGTTGCAGCGTGTTTGTCCCCACCGGGTCAACCCACCATCTAGAAATCCTGTAATCCCTCTATTTCCCCTACTGGGAGCCCTGTCAGCTCTGTCCGAAGTCAGCAAAGCCCTTGGCGGCGGTGAAGGCGTCAGGCTGCAGGGGGAAGAAGTACTGCTGGGGCAGCAGGAACCCGGTGCTCTGAGAGGGGTGAGAGGGAATGGGGGGCTGATGGAGCTGCAGCTGGGTGTGGGTGGAGGGCAGCGGGTGCTGCATGCCTCCTGACATGGGTCCAGGTGGGGATGTATAGGGGGGAGGCGGAGGTGGAGGCAGAGTCTGAGGGGTCTGGGTGGGGGTGGAGGCTGACGAGGAGATGGTGGCAGACACCAGGCAGTTGTGCTGCTGCCCCTGACCTCCAAGAGAAAATCTCCGCATGGAGCTGCCGCCGCCGGCCGAACTGGAGCTGGTGGTGGCCGTGCTGGACTGTCGCGATGGGGCGCGGAGGCTCGGAGGAGCCGTGGTGAGGATCATGGGGATGGTCTCGCCCTGGCAGCTGCGCAGGGAGAAGCGAATGGGCTGCTGGGTCGGCTGCTTGGGCCGCAGGCAGGTGCAACAGTAGACGGCCACCAGAGAGCCGACCACGACGAAGGCGATGAAGATGCTTCCCACCATCAGGAAGGGCACGTAGATGGGCTCTGAGGGACGGGACACACAGGCAGGTGAGGGCTAACAGTGAGGAAACATCTTGTGACAGACAGCTCAGAAAGGTTATTAAAATGTTTCCACATTATAACACAATTTAAGGCTAAAAATGTTCAAGTCAATCAAAGCACTTAATTCTAACTGCAACACTTTAAGTCCCAGTTATCGTTGCTGATCAGCATTTAATAAATGATTTATAACACACTAGAATGTAGATGGTTGCAGCTATGTGGACGTTTATTACAACTGTTTTACTTTGTTGTCATTTATCTGTTTATACAGCAGCTTCCACTTATCAGTGTCCACATGAGGAGTTATAGTTGTTGGTAAATAAATTAATAAACACTTAAATTTGCTTATAACCACATTATAATGTGTTATATACCATTAGCTGTTTATGCAGTGCTTATTAAGCCTAAACAGGAGTTATGGTAAAGTGCTGACTTGACCTATACTGCTGTTTATGGTGGTTAAAATTGTCATACTAATTTAATCTTTTTTTTTTCTTTTTTTTTTATAAATCCTTCACAGTATTATTTAAAAAAACCTAATAGCAACACAGTCCTGCTGAAAACAACATCTCAAGTTACACTTCATGAAGCCCCTTTGCACTGTGGGAGGGTATCAATGAATGTTTATTTATTTTGATAGGGGAAAAATTAGGAAATTGTGCACACCCTCCATTCAGTTACACACCTATAAACGTATCCATTCGGGAAATTTAAAGAAAACTGATAAAACCTCGTGGGCTAAAGTGACATATTGTCAAAAATAACGTCACCACTAACAGTGGGTGAATGCAACACTCTGTTAAATGTATAAAGAATCCACAGAGAACCACCGGCTGTCCCATAATGTTGTGATTATTTCAGCTGGCACTTCAGTGAGCTGTCGGAGTCGATGTGCTTCATGTTTGGGCAGCATAAGGTTGGCTTGTGTGAGAAAGTGTCCCTGTGTTGTGATGCAGTTCATTTAGATGAGGCTCTGTCCTAATTTCTGCTTAAAGATTTGTAAAGAATTAGTTTTATTTGCTGAGTGACTGACAGGCTGCACCATCAAAAACTGCTCTCGTTTTCCTGTTTACACTGAAAACATTCTGCAGTGAGTCCAGGTGAAATGAAACCACATGAGCTGAGATAAAAGCAGCTGCGGGAAACGGGAGACTTTGGATGGACACAACATTTTAAACACACATTTCAAAGGGCACTGAATGCATAGAAAACAGTAGCCATTGAAGGAAAACTCCCAGTCCTGTAAAAAGAGACCACATCTGAAATATTCAGTTTTCAAAACATCACGGTCTCTTTTGGGAGCTCAAGTTTCTGTTACTGTTACTAACTATTGAACACACCTTAATATAAAGTCATTTATATGTTGTATTGGAAGGTTGGCCAACCACAAGGGCAGGCCTGTTGTTGCCCCACAGAACACACAGACAGTTGTTTCACCGAAGGGCATTGTGTTCATAATTTCCTTCATTTCAGAGGACATTGGGGTGAAGACACTGTCCTCAAAGTGTCACTGAGCAAGGCACCAAAACCCCAGGCTTCTTCCTTTTTCAGATGACCTCTGACCTCTCTGTAGACGACAACTTTCCTAAAGTTCAACCAGATTCAACACGTCGTAAATTAAACTAAATAAGTCTGCACTTCTGTGCATTTTTTAGAATTAAATGGTGAAACTTTGTCGTGTATTTAACCAACCTAATTGAACTCATTTGCACTTTTATGTGACGTTTTGCTGAAGTGATGCACCTGAGAGGGGCAGTTCTCAGGGCAAATCCTAAAAATAAGACTCTGAACCAGGAGTCAATTTAAAAACATTGAACTTACGGGCTGCATACTCGGTGTTGTCCACCTCCCTGTCGTTGGTGCAGCTGCCCTGGTCCAGACGTGCGTCCGCAGCCGCGCAGCAGTAGCGCAGCGAGCAGGAGCCGCAGCACACGGTGGCGTCCATGGTGTCAAAGTCCTCTGGACACTGGAAGCCGTCATGATAATTCCCATTAGCGTCCAGCCAGCCGTGGCAGTACTCCCCCTGTGCGTCCGATATCCGCAGATTCCAGGTCAGATATCCCAGCAGCAGGCAGCTCAGCAGGCGCACCATCCCGGCGAGCCGCTGGGGTTCACGGTTCCCTGCGTCCTGTGGGCTTCAGCACCCGGCCACCGACTGAGCCAGTCCGGGTTAGAGACTCTTCATGGAGATGAATTTACTGAAAGTGAACCTGTGATGTGAAGAGGACTGATCCAAAGATACAAAGTTATGTCACCTTCATCCTTCCAGCATCCAGACCGCTTTCACACTAAAGTTGCCAGATTGCAGTGTGGGAAAATCCTTAATTGAATCCTCCTCGGTTGACTCGACTTTAAGTCACTTTTTAAAAGAATACCACGACCAACTTTCCTCTGATCCTGAACTCGCAGTAAAAAGCCAAAGACAAGCCAAACAACCGCCCGGGAGTTTCTGTCGACTCTCTCTGACAAACGAGCTGAACGAGCTCCGGTGGCCGTCTGTTCGCGTCTGTGCAGAAGTTGTGCGCCCACCTCACGAGAGATTTGCTGCTTTTGTGACTCTCTGTGTGTGTACGCGCGCACGTAACCCCCATTAACCAGACGTGCTCGTTCACGCGACGCGGTGATCAGCGATGCCAATTCCCAAAGGCATGAAGGTACCCAGATAACACGCATACATAACTTCTGGTCCATCCTGTTTTCATTTCTGTGGCGGCACAAATATGACAAATTTTAATGTTTGAAGTCAAAAAAATCAAATATAAAATATTGTTAATTTTATCCTTAATCCTGTTTTAGTAACCTCCTCTTTGTAGGTATTACAAAGCACACGTCCAGCCTTTTGAACCACAACTTTATCATTTACTCTTATGAATTTTAAAAAGGCTACAACCTATGTAGTCACATTTATGATGGCAAAAACTGAACATCATTTAATCTTCGCTATAAATCCATTGAATTATTAACAAAACCTAACAGAGATGCATTTCTGCTGGAAAACACAAAAAGATTCTAGGTGCCCAAAGAATATGCATAAACATTTAGATTAGCTGTGACAGAGGAGCACCGGATAAACATCTAACTTACGTTTGTGCCTTTAATGTAATATAATTGCTGTTTTTACTGCTGAGACTTTAGTGCAAATATCTATGAAGAACAATATACAGCGTTTCTGTAACAAATGAAAAGTTGAATTCACAAGAAATAAAACACCGCCAGTGTTTTGAGCTGCGGTCTGGTATGACCAGCATGTTATCTAAACTGAACAGACACTGCTATGTAACTGACTTTACTGGCTCAGTTTGTGGACATTATTTCTCTTCTGTGCCACGGTTACAAAAACTAGGTTTAAGCATTTGTCATTTTTTAATCTGTATTTGTTGTGTCTTTTTGACACTTCACCAGGTAGATTACAGAGAAGAATCACTCCTATAAGCTGCTGCTTATTTAGCTTTGTATTTTCTGATTAAAAACAGGTTAATATAGTCAGATATGATAAATAAAACTAAACTAAATGTTAATAGATTTATAATTCAAGCAGAGGGAGTTGAAACTTTTATACAATAATTCCCAAATCCTCTGACCGACATCTCATTCAAATGCTCCATTATTTTCTGAATATAGCAGCTTATAGCAGGCTGAGGGTTTATGATAATCACCATTTAAATGTTTTTGTTTTGACAACATTGTTATTTACATATTCAGCCTCTAACTTGTATTATTGGTTTGCAGCTGCGTTCAGTTTGGTGACTAGATTTTTTTTTTTTTAACTGAGCACCTACAAAAAAAAAAACAAAAAACAAAAACACCAACCTGTCTGACCTGTTGGCAAGAAGAATAAATCAACAGCAGGTCCTTTCGACCCGCCATCTATTAAACCCTCTATTTGTAACTTATAATGTGGCGCCCCCACGTGGCGTTGCAAACTTTTAGGCCTGTGTGCAACTGGACAGCTGTTACCCGCCTGTAACACTGGATGTGAGAGGTAAGGTTAAGTCGTGGCTGAAATGATCGACTTTTTGGACTAATTTCATGAAGATTAAATATCATTCAACCTTTTAACTCAATTAATAGAAGTTTCATATTCAGGGTCTGTTGTAGACAGTTAGAAACTAAAATATATATTTTTTTACTGTCAGTTATTAATTTTTCAAACATTTAAAGCAACAAAAAATAAAAAGCACCCACAAATATTTATGTCTGTTTCCTCGATTTAAGCTCCTGGTGTTTGGATGTGGATTGACGCCTTTTTTTTTTTTCATTTGCGCTCATGTCGCTCTATTAATGCTTTGAGCTCGGTAGCAAAATGGCCTCTGCCTTTTCATTTGTTGGGGTTTTTTTTCATTCAGTCAGATTGTTCAACTGCTGTAGCGCCCCGTTGTTCTCTGTGTGGATGTGGGCTACAAAGGAGGCAGGCAGCGGCGCACAAGTCCCGCCTGTATTTCCCTCTGGAGGAGTCTCAGTATCGGCGCTCCCGACTGGGGATTGGAGCGGCGGCTTGTCAGTAAATTAGCCCACCCTTCACACAGTGTGTAGGGAAACCGAGCCAGACACTGACGGATCTGATCTCCCACTCTTCAGCTGCCTGTCACACCAGCACGCCACGATACCGACCCGCAGCCGTCCGCCGCGCTGTGACACTTGGTCGGGATGGAGGGAGAGATGCAGCCCGCAGATGAAGGGCCCTGCGCCCCGAAGATGTGCCGACAACAACGGGGTCCGTACAGCACCCTGAAAACCTTCCAGAGCAAGCGCTCGGCGGGCAAGTCGCGCTTTGACAGGTCCGCTGTGGTCGAGGTGCCTCTCTTTGGTGACGGACATCACTTCACTTTCCATCCCGAGCAGCCTCATCCTTTCCAGCCGCACCATCACCATCACCTCCACCAGCAGCAGCAGCAGCGTCTGCAGCCGCTCCACCAAACCAGCGTCGCTATCAGCAGCAGCCAGCAGCATCACCCGTCGCCTCAGCAGCAGCCACAGCATCGTTTCCCATGTGAGAGCAGGCCCAGCAGCAGGGTCCCGACTTCCACCTCGGCGGCGGCGGCGGCGGCGGGCAGCGTGGCGGCGGCAGCATCTCTCGGTACCCAGCAGCGACGCGCCAGCAGCGGCGGAGCGGAACCCAGATTCTCCCCAGACTGCACCTACGGTATCAGCTCAGGTGGGTTTCAAACTTGTTCAGAGTGAGTGGTGAGAGTGACTCCTAGTCATACCTGGAGGTCAGCTCCATCTCTCACAGCAGGCCTATCTTTTTATTGAAGATTTGGGAGCAAGACTTTTCTGATCCACATGTCTTCACATTGTCCAGATTCTAGTTTATATTTTGGGTTTTGCTGCCCAGACAGAAACATAAAATCTCTACAGAGTCAATAAACTTGAAAGGAACAGACAACAGTATCTAATTAAAAGCCAGCATCTCTTTTGTTTGCTCCACATCACCTGAGCTTCATGTTTTTGTTCCCATTTCTTCCTTTTTTCCTTCCTGTCAGCAGTGATTGATTTTCTGCTGTAATGAGAGCAGTCATGATTGAATCTCCAGTGTGCATGTGCTAAAAATTACACTGGGTAATTGTCTGTCCATGAGTGTGTGTGTGTGTGTGTGTGTGTTTACTTTTGTGTATTTATATATGTATGTGTGTGTGTGTGTGTGTGTGTGTGTGTGTGTGTGTGTGTGTGTGTGTGTGTGTCTGTGCAAGAAGGGCCCTCACACTCTCCTGTTGAAACACATTGTTCCCTGCTCATTTTTCTCCTCAGCTGCTGTTCATTAGAGGGCTGTACAGGCTCAGGAAGAAATGTGTTCCCCGTGTGGAGGGCGGGTCCATTGGAACCAACATTAAGATGAAAGCAATGAACCCAATCCTGGCAGTTATGAAATTAAACATTAGACATCTTATGCTCTAATCAGATATTAATCTCTTCATCACTGCTGGCAGCAGCGGCTCAAATTGCTGCTGGTTATTGTTGCTTTACAGCCAATTAAGTCTTCAGTGCGAGCTCAGGTTGCACTGTAGCCCTTCATTAACTAACATACATGTGAGTTGGAAAACCTGTGTATCAGTGCATTAACATCGTAAATTCAACCCACTTCCATCTGTGCAAGCCAACTTGATTCCTTGTAAGTATAACTCCCAGGATTGAGTGATGATGTTTGCACGCGGTCCTGATTTTACTTAAAAAATAATAATAATAATCAAACATAAAACCATATTTCCCCTGCTCTAATGAATCTGCTCAAATTACACAAGATGCACCATGTGCCATGTATTCTTACTGATAATGACACATCAAAGTGCTTTTATCTGCACGATAGGAGCAACTTAATGTCATGTGTGGAAGGGGAAAAAAATGAACCTGATGTCCTTCTCATGAAGAGAAGTAGCCGAGACCCAGGGACCCAGCAATCAGTTCAGCACACAATAACACAAATTGCATTGAGAAGCCTTTCCCAAAGAGTTGTGATTAAAATAAATGGGGCTCATAAATTTGCCTCTGCCGAGCGTGTTGTTTTTAATGAAATTTTATGAGGCTCTCAGCCTCACAGTGCCACAGAACTGGTGAGAGGAGAGAGGAGGGTGAGGATGGGGGTGGTGGTGGTGGGGAGTGCAGGGTGAAGGCGAATGATATCAGATACATCTCGACGGGTAAACAGAGACAGCACGCATATTAATAAATGCGACACATCTGCGCCAGGCTGATAGACACGTCTGAGCGCTTGGCAACGCAGCAATGGCCATCTAGAACTCATTTTGTCTGTGTGTGTATATTTGTGTGTGTGTGCGTGTGTGTGTGTGTGCGTGTGTGAGGCCGGTGGACTCATAATCATTACATGGAGGTATGTGTGAGATCATCTCATTGAGACGTGCCTGGACTGCCAGGGGAACTATACACTGAGTCGTGTTTCTGGACAATAGCTCTGTGCTGATTTTCTTTGCTGGACTGGGTTTGGTCACAGCAGATACTGTGACTCTAGAGTTTATTGACATGTGAATAAATCAGCATAATGAAGCTGACATTTGTATCAACAGAGGAGCGTACTGTATGCTACTGTAATGGAAAGCTTTACCTCAACAAGACACAGTTAAAAAGAAGGAAAAAAAAAGAAGTGGAAAGAAGCAAAACTAGTGAAGCATAAAACACAAAATCACTCATATTGTTTCCATCACTGTGCATCAGTGTGCTGCTTTCCTTTAGGAGACTTCATTATACCTCAGCAGCGGTGGAGAGTAAGTAACTTAGGTACAGTAGTATTGAGTATTTTCATTTTCTGCTACTTTCTACTTCACTATATTTCAGAGGCAAATATAAAACGTTTTAATCCCTTACAATTGTGTATCAGCTCGAGTTCCTTTAGATTTGGATTTTGCGTTAAAGACACACAACAGGCTTATAAAATACAACTCATTACTAAAGATCAGACTAGTGGCTCCAAACTTTTTTCAGTGTCTTTTGTCCTTGACGTGTTTCAGATCTCAATGAGTTGTTCGAAGTTTCACCAAAGAGACATTTCCTTTCTAAACTCAATTAAAAAAGTTATGGACACCCAAAGAGATCAGATTATCCAATATTTCACAATAAAAGCAAAGATTAGAAAACAGACTAAAAAATGAATTCTTCCTCTTCACTGCTCCATCATCTCATGACCCCTCAGATTTATCTTGTGACCCTTTGGAGGCGGCTTGACCCTTAGGTTGTGAACCACTGGACTAAATAATCGTATAGTATATGCAGTAGTTAAAACAAAATCTGTTTATATTTGAAATTATGAGATTGTTAATACAGATGTTACAGATGTTACAGAAAGCGTAAGTAGTATTTTAGTGAACGATCTGAGTACTTCCTCCACCATTGTGTTTCAGGACAGTTAATAATAAAGAAACAAAGAAAATAATATCAGCTGACAAACCAATTTCCCCTTAAGGTCCATTTAGTAGCTGTTCTGGAGCTTTCAATCACATCACAGTCTGCATCAGATAGAGTTTGCTTAATTGCCATGAAACTGTGGATGTTTAATAGTTGGAAACAATATGAGTGATTCAGTGTTTTGTGCCTCACTGGTTTTGTGTCTTTTTACTTCCCTCTCATGGCAATTGAGCAAGCTCAATCTGCTGATGAGCACTTTGTAATAGAGTTAAAAGTTCCAGAACAGCTACTAAATGGACCTTGAGGTGAGTGTTTTGTCAACTGCTGTTTCCAAGGTCGAATTGCTCAAATGTATTTTGATTCTAGGAACATGTGATCATATAAGGATGACTGACCTGGAGATGAAATGCCACTGGAGCCCATTGTCACCATCTCTGACGTCTTGACTTCTCTTTGCCGCAGAAAACCGTCTCATCTTGGATGCCTTTGCTCAGCAGTGCAGCCGAGTCCTCAGCCTCCTCAACAACGGCCGTCTCCTGGAGTCTTCCACCTCCTCCTCCTCCTCCTTTACCTCTAACATCAAGCTGGAAGACACTCAGGGGCTTCACTGCACCTCACTGGGGAAGTCCAAACCTGAAGAAAGCTCTTCTACCACAGACCCAGAAGAGGAGGCTCAACAAAGCCATTTGAACCAACAACAGACCTCTGCCGTACTCCGCATCTTTACAGACTCCCTACAGAACTATCTCCTCTCAGGGCCTCAGCAGCAGCAGCAGCAACATCTGGCTGCAGGTCTGGAGGACGAGCAGTGTCCGTCGGCAGAGCCCGGTTCAGGGGTGTCTCCTCCAAGTCACAACCTGGGAGGCTGGGGCTCGCCGACTCCGTCCGAGTCGTACGGCCACCCGTCGTCCACGCTGCCTGAGGAGGAAGAGGAGGAGGAGAACTGCTGTCCACGCTGCCTGGAGTTGGAGCAGGAGGTTTTGTCTCTGCAGCAGGAGAACGAGGAGCTCCGCAATAAGCTGGAGAACATCCCAGGTGGAGTAATGAAAGCGAAAACCTCGCAGGGTTTTGTCTGAGCTGCGGATGAGTTTAGACATTTTTATACTAGGGCTGGTACAGATGGGTGACAAATCAAATTAAAGCTACCATGACATCTTCAGTGCTCCTTCCCAGAGTCTTTAAGTCTTTGAACTCTACTTGAGAGATGTGCGCCGTTCTTCCAAATGTCATTCCCTCATTTGTGTTGTGTTTTGATGACAATAATTTTCCGACGTGTTGCTCCAAACTATCCCCTACCTGTTCATATTTGTTGAGATCTGGTGACTGCAAAGGCCACAACACATGATTCAAATCATTTTCATACTAATAAAAGCATTCAGTGAGTGTATGAAGACATCTAAATTCACTGTGTTTCTACACTCTAGGGGTGCAAGTAATGAGAGTAATTTTTATTATTGATTAATCTGCCAGTTAGTTCCTCGCTTAACTGACAAATTGTTTTGTCTTTAAAATGCCAGAAAATAGTGAAAACTACCTGTTATAATTACTCAGAGCCCCAGGTGGTGATGTCTTAAAATTATTGTTATTAATATACATGAACAAGAAAAACAGCAAATCCTCACATTTAAGAAGCTGGAACGAGCAAATATGTAAAATAGATAAAATGTCTTAAACTGATACAAGATTATCAAATATAGTTTATCAACTCACAGATTAATTGAGGTTTTTCCTTTAATTTGTCAACTCAAGTTAAAGGATAACGATTGTGTTATTCTACATTTTTCTTCCCATGAAAAGACCAAACCAACGTCGCATTAATCTGTCAGTACGTTTTGATTTCCCGAGCCTGTCTGTGGCTCTCAGGCCCGAGTCCAAAGGTTAAACATGCTATCTAAATGCATCACACTGTTTGGAACTACAGTCTTAATGGCACCTATTTTTCTTACATTTTCTGCTCCCTAGTGTCACACCCACCTAATTTTCTAACTGCACATTAAATGTAAGCTGCAGAATCAGATCTCAAAATGACCAGACATCTGAGTCAAAGCGATCTTTTAAGGGGGGAAGAAAAAGATGCAGGATTGTTATTGTTTAATTATACACCAGATGAGGCATCACTGTGTTTGTATTAGTGGTCTCATTACCTTGTGTGTTTTTTTCGTACAGTTCCCTGTCAAAATGTTCTTGACTACTTCAAGACTGTTCTTGAGTTTCACAACCAGCTGGTCCAGTCGATGCCAGAGGAGCAGCTCACAGAGGTGAGGAAACAGGTTCCTTTACATTATTCACAGCTCTTTGCAGCATGTGTTATCAATAGCATATATTAAAGTGTGAAAATATCAGCTCAGATCCTGCAATAGAAATGTCTGCATGGTGTTAATTAGTAATTAAAATATGAACTTAAATAACTGTCTCTACAGGAGGAAGAACGGCAAACAGTCTTTGAGGTTGGTGTTTTCATTAAGTATATCATAATTTATGCAAGTTTTTTTTGTATATTTGTGTAATCAGAGATGATAAAAGTTTAGACAAAACAGTCAAAGTTGCTTTGTGAAGTTGCATTACAGCAACTTAAATACGTAGGTAAATGATGGTTCAGTAAGACCATTACTCCCTGTATATCTTCGTCCTCCCTGCAGGGCAGTAAACAGCTCCTGGAGAATTATCCTCTTTTCATCACTAATAAGCAATGGGATGAAGCCGTCAACTCCTCAAAGAAAGATGGCAGACGGCTGCTGCGCTACCTAATACGCTACGTCTTCACCACAGACGAGCTGAAGTTCTCCTGTGGTTTGGGCAAAAGGAAGCGTTCAGTCCACTCAGGGGAGCCGGGCCTGGAGAGACGGCCGCTCAACCCCGTCAAAGTCAGCTGCCTCAGAGGTAGGTAGGAGTCCGCTGATGTAGAAGACTGTTCGCATTATGCTTCAGTCTGCAAGCCAATGAAATATTACTCAGTGGCTGAATGATTATTTGAACTTACTTGAGTTTGAATATTCCTCTTCTACAGCCCATGGCTCAGATTTGAAAAGCAGCGCTAGCTGTCAAGTCAGTGCTCATTATTTATGAGCTCATAACTATGTGAAACTGAGACAATGTTCACATGGCAAACACATTTGACACAGATCAGATTTTGTCTGGAAACAAAAATATTCAAATTTCATAATGGATATGGGTTATCTTCATATGTGCTCTAAGATCTGATACATATCCAGTTAGTGTTGACATGACTTCAGATTTAACAGATGGCAATGAAAGGCAAGGCATATTTTACTTGTACAGCACATTTCAACAAGTCAAAGTGTTTTACATAAAAAGACATAAAAAGGGCATTGAGACAACATATAAAAGAAATACAAGGTATTATTAAAAGATGTGTGAAAAAGGTCATAAGTAGTAAAAAGCACAAAAACACCAACAGTAGCTGATGAAAAGCTATAGCTCGGCTTCTTGCCATTGTTTGTCTTCTCATCCTCATCACCTCACTATCATACAATTTGTTTTCACTATAAACTGCCTCACATATTTGGTGTCTATGTGATCTGTCATTTTCAACCTACAACAATTTTTCTTTTTTTTTTTGGCCGCTTGGGGGCAGCAGAAACAAGTCGTGAGCATTCACAGATTGTGATCTTCTAAGTTGTTATCATTCTGCTTCTTGTTTCTGAAAACCATGTGATTGTAAGTGTAAATATTCAGCCTTTTTATAGCTCTGCTTTTGGGCTGTACCAACTCCTGAGGGAAATATCTGGTTCTTTAGCCATTAAATGCTCCACTGTGTTCCCCAGCTCATCTCTAACTGTATCTGTCTGCTGTTTGCTGCTGAACAGTCAGTGCAGTCAGCTGCCTGCTGTGGCTGAAAACGACACAATTAACAATTAACAATGATCTGAAAGTCACTATAAAGCTCTGTATAATCATAATTCTCTGTAGATTCATGATTACAAGCGACACCCTTTTACATTGTTTTCACATTGTCATTATAAAACACTGTTTTTATAGAAATTTCTATTATAGCTGCTTTAAGGGCAGAGGTCTGTTCACACTGATCTCACATATGGTTCATTACCAAATATGGAGTTGAGACAGAAAGATCAGATCAACGAAAAATATAAGATTGAGCATTAACACTTGTAAAGTGAATGTAATCCAGTTATGATTTAAGTCAATGTTTTTCTTTACATTACAAATACAATACAAAACACAGTAGGTGTCACCCTCAAAACCCTGAAACACTTTCTTCGATTTCCAATAATTAAAAAAAATGTTTTTAATCTCTTTTGATTCAAAATCTCCCTATCAAGAGTTCATCCGGATGCACTGTGCCTCAAACCCAGACTGGTGGATGCCGTCAGAGGAGCAGATCAACAAAGTGTTCAGTGATGCCGTCGGTCACGCTCGTCAGGGCCGGGCGGTCGGTACGTTCCTCGGCAGCAGCGGCAGCAGCACCAGCAGCCTCTATATGGACAGCTTTGACGGACACCTGTCGCAGGACGAATTGTATTTAAAAGGCTGCCAGAATGGCCAGTCAGATTGAAGTCACAGGAGAAATTAAAGACAAATGCCTGAAATGTAGCTGTACAACAACATATCCCAAAACACTGACCTTAACCTGTCACTTCACACAGTGAAGAAAACATTCCAGAAGAAGTTTATCACACAGAATATAACTACAGTCCTCTTCTCAAGTAGTTTTGTAGCTTTTTGCCATTTTTATATATAAAATTTTGTTCAGCAAAATCTGACTCTTAAGGTACATTTTAAATTTAACAAAATTTTAGTCTTCCATTTGCTGCTTTTTCTATGGTTTAAAGAGCAGTTCTGTCACTATCAATTGAATATTCCTGTTTTCTTTACAGGGAGGTTGTTTTATACACACAGGTTGTTTCATTTTCTCACAATTAACATCCATATTTAAAGGTCATCAGGAAACTATTTGTGTTCATGCTGCCCAAGTTAGAGACTTGTTACATCCATCACTGACATTGTAACCTCCATCACCTTCATCATGGTAAGTAGCATTTAATATTTTTACGCAAAATTCTGCGTTATCAGCGAAGCACCTTTACTTGCAGCCTTTCTACAGGAGTGCCTCTGAGAAAGTCATGTTTTGTTACCTGTAGTCTTGCACTTAACGTTTCCATTTTTGTCTTCATTTGAGCCAGTTCTGACGCGTTATGGTTTATTATAACAGAAAAATGCATTTAAAAAGAAAGTCTTTTCAATGTGCTCAACTTCCCCTCGGGTTGGTCTGTTTTAAACTTCCTACAGCAGATTTCAGGATCTGCAACTAAAACAAAATGTGTCATATTGCAGAGCACCTATAAAATTAGACACACAGACATCTTCAGCGTTATAAAATACTGAGGAATTTCTTCATTTGCTTCTCAGTACAACTTCAACCAAACGGTGGTTTCCCTAAATTTGATCTGATATTTGTTCCATCTAATGGAAATCTCATAGTTACAGGTTTGAAGAAAAAGATTGAAAACTAGGAAACAGAAAATACACTACTCTTTTTTACTCTAATTGATATTTATGGCATAGCTAATTTTATACATCCCGATACTTAAAGGCTTGTAGGAATACAACTGTAATGTCTGTCTATCCAAGCAGAATTTACTGTATTTTACAAACACTCCACCCTTACATTGCTGCAGCACTCGTAGAAGACGTTTTGTGTAAGGATGGGCCGACGTTAAGTCTTTTGGTTTAAGGCAGCTGCCATATAATAATGCCTTAAACCTGTTAGAAAACCTCCACAGTGTAAAGTGTTAAAGCTGTGTGTCAGAAATTATGTAATGTGGGTTGTTTCCGTCTCAACCTTGAGTTGTGAAGCTACAGTTTCTTTATAATGACAGAAAATATCCACTTTTAAACAACTATCTGTTGACCCATGTGGAAAACATTGAGCACTTATTTCCTTCTGAAGCTCTTATTTGCACTTTTAAGTGTCTCATTGTGGCTAAAGCTGCTCTACAGTGAGAAGCCCTTGAGCAGTATTCAAGCATTCTTATTCTTTGACTTTGTATTTATTTTATTTGGCACTCAGTAACTTCACTCCATGACATTGTTTTCTACGTTTGAATGTACCAGATTTATTGGGTCAGTTTGCCACGTTGACAGTGCTGTGTAAATGTGTATTATAAAGTACAGTTATTGTGTGAGGTGTTCTTGAAATACCACGTCTCTCTCTTTAAAAAGCCAAGTAGAAAAGTGCCACAGAAACCTTAAACCAGTTGGATTCTGTCGTTGTGTTGATGTTCTGAATGTGAGCATTTATTTGTATTTACTCCTTTACCCTCAAAGTGGCTGTTATCAACACTGTGAAACATCAGTCGGATTTTTACGGATCAAATAGTTTCTGTTGTTTTTTTAATTTATAATAAAGAAAACAAGCACTGAAGCTGGGAACTTACATATATTGTTCACTTGTCTATCTATCTCCAGTAGCGTTATAGTTTTGTGACATTAAATAGCATCAAATGTATGATACTACATAATGACACATATGGTGCTTAAATTATGTTTTCACTCACCTGCAGTTAAAATGTTAATGTTAATATGGCATTATTATTACATCTGTTTTAAATCAGTGTTTTAAATTCCATTCTGATGTAAAGTAACTAGTCAGTCTTCTCATGTGGTTATATGCAAGAAGTATTGGAAGTACTCATGTCTTTTAAAGGTAGTAATAACACTATGTAGAACAAGTAAACGTCCTACAGTCAAAATTTAACTTAGTAAAAGTACAATCAATACTGATGATATATTAAGTGTAAAGGTTGTGTAAATGAGCTTTTAAATAATAATACAGCAGCAAACCTGAGCAGAAAATTAAGTCACACCCCCTCTGTGTGTATTATAATCTGAGTTTCTCTGTTCTTTGTTTTGGTATCCGGTCTGGCTGCGCGTGCATTTCAGTGCATGTACATGTGCATGTTAGTGCAGTTCAGTCCCCCCTATTAAACCATTGGCCCTCCTCACTTCAAGATAGCACAGTGCAGTATGCAGCATTCAGGTGTAGGCATCCTCCAGAATTTCCTCCACTGAAAAAAACGGCTGACAAAAGGCCTCTGACAAAGAGATAAGACTGCTCTGTAATGTTGGTCCGGTATTAATTTTGTTCATAGATTAGTTTAATGCAAGTAAGACCGTTTCACAAAAATGGGGGATCCTATTGGAGTTAATTACTCGCGAGAGCTCGGCCTTGAAAGTGACGTCACGTCAGGCACCAGGTGAGAGTCAGAGTGAGTGACGAGTCAGTGACGCTAACTTGGGTAAACGAAGTGATAGCATTAAGCTAATATCTACACGTCATTATGTATTAACTGCTGACTGCATTTTCAGATGAGCTTGTTCAGATACTTCTCTAAGAAGAGAAAGACAACAGATGAAGAAGACGCTAGTCAGGTAGCATCATAAGCCTTTTACTGACTCGTAAATGATGATGGTTAGGTAAAAAATAGTATTTTAATGTTCACACTTGTAATCAGATGTGATGTGAGTGTAAACTATATATACGATGTTAGCGTTACGTTACTCAGACTTTTAATGTAATCTGATTAGACAAGTAACATTAGACAGGGAGGAGTTGTTAAACAAAGTGGAGGAGAGCAGAGCACAGCAGCGGGAGAGCTGGGTGAAGGTGCAGGAGAGAGAGATGAGCCTGGGTGCAAACTTTGCCACTGACTCTACAGCCCCATCTAGCTGATCTCTATATGTTTATTTATTATTTTTATTTATTTAATGTTATTGTTTCATTTATTTTTTACTTTTTACGGTTAGAGTTGAAGTTAAATTTATTTTTCACAAATCAAAGCCCTCATTTATCACCAGGCCCCCGATCCAGAGCGCTTTTTCACACACCGCCTTCTCTTGTGGGTGCCATACCACCTATGGGAGGTCAGGCTGACCTGTCCTGTGTGTGGAAAACAGCTTGCAAGCTACGGAGCCCACAAGAGAGCCCGCCACCATCTGGATGTCGACAGGTATTACCTGATGATAACAGAGACTCTCTGGTGCAGTGCAGTTGGTTGCAAAACAGCTTACCTTTCCACAGCCAAGACTGTCTTGGACCAGCTGGATTAGGCGCACAGGCCAGAATTCAGACTGATCCTGACTCGAAAGTGAGTATACTGAGATAATTTAGCCTAGGTCACAGATGTTTGTCATTGAACACAATACAGATGAGCTGGTTTTAATATTTGTCCCATTCTTTCTCTCTTTCCTTTTGCTTAATACAGATACGCTTGTGATACGCGGGTGATTCGCTTTCTGAGGGAGAGGGCCCTCGGTAACAGTCCCACTCCCTTGGTCAGACAGCTGAGGGAAAACCACAGCGAGGAGTGGCTTAAGCGCCTCTGCCGATACCTCCGGGTACGCTCGGACTTTGCTGCCCGGCCAAGCCTGCTCCCTGTCAAGTTCCATGAACCACCTGAGCCAGTAGATATTCCTTCACACAGGTGGATGCTGGCTGTTTATGGACGAGACATTCTCAGCGGGCTGGACCACATCAAAGCCAGAATAACGTCCACCTTCGGCAGTATCCTAAAAATGGACTCTACAAAGAAGGTAAATATTTTTAACCGTTAACGCCGTAAATGACTACATTATAAACAAAAGTAGTCTAAAATACAGCATTAGCAATACATGCATGTAAAATGTGAAATTTAGAAATGAAACATAGTACTATTATACGAGTGCTCACATGTAAATTAAATAAATTGTTTAATCACTCACTGTCTTTTCTGTGCCATTACAGATCACCAAGAAGCTATCAGGCATTGCCGAGGGGACGGCCTTGTGGCTTACATCTGTGAGCAACGAGAAAGGCCAAATCCTTATCAGTGTCCTGACTGCTCAGGAGGGTCCTGCCTTGGACATCATGGCAACTGACCTCGTCCGCAGATACAGCAACGCTGGTGTGGCTCCTCCTCGGCTACTTTATGTAGACTGTGACTGTTGTCGGGAGGGCAGAGGACAGACCAAATTGAAAGAAAGATTTGGTGGGTGGCCAGAACTGGTTGTCAAGCTTGACATCTACCACTTCGTGCGGCGACTGGCATCCGGATGTACAAAGGATACACATCCTCTGTACCCTGTCTTTATGGCCAAACTGTCCAGCTGTATTTTTGAGTGGGACAGAGGAGATGTTGCCTTGCTGCGGCAAGCCAAGCGGGAGCAGCTGCGACAGGAAGGTGTCCCTGGCATCACTGAAAATCTAGTTGACCCGCAGATCACCAAGGAGGAACTGGCCCTGCACTGTAGAAGGCAGACAAGAGGAGAGCAGCAGACCATTGTCATGATTGTACAGCTTCTTAACGAGTCGATCGGGGTCAAGGGCAGAGATTTTCTTGGTGTCCCTCTTTTGGACCAGGAGAGGATGCAGCACATCTGGCAAGTCCAGCAGAGGCGTGTTAAGTGCATTCAGGACGAACCAGGTGTGCTCCTCTACAGACACACTGGGACTACCACCAAGGCAGGCATTGTCCTACCGAACTACAGGTGTGCCAGAGGTTCCACATCTCTTGAGTCTTTTCACTTACATGTGAACAGGTTCATTCCAGGTCAGTATGAATCATTATTCATCAGCCAGATTAAATATTTACAGTTCAACATTTTATTTTATTGTTATCATTACCAGTATCCTGGAAACAGTGACACAGTTAATGTTTTCAAATGACAAAAACAACAAATTAACGTGTAGTTGTGCTCACATTTGTACTACTTTAAGGAACAAGTGCCAACAGCTTGAATTTCCAGCTGTACCTCCTGGAAGGACCAGGACCGTGAAGCTGCATCCCTGGCAGTCAACCCTCCCTCCCTGCTCAGCTACTCAGGAGACCTTGTTCACTGCGTGAACGCACGCAGTGTCAGGGTGCTCGGAAGGAAGCTTGTCCCCTCTTTTCAGCCACCTGCTGTTTACACTGGTTAGTTTTAGCTTTCAATCATGATGAAGCTACTTGTTATATCCATTAAATAGAATAATCTTTTTTTTATGAATTTTGCGAAAGCTTATTTTCCTCTCTCTATTATTGTCTTGTCTGTCCCAGGGGAGCTAATAGGTAATGACCTATTCCGTCAGACCGGAAAGGCCTTGCAGGATGTACATCCTGACACAGAGGAGACTGATCAGATGCTGGAGGATGTCGGCACCGAGGAGGAGCTGGAAGATGAGGGCTTTGAAGATACTGCTTTAGACCCAACCGTTGAAGTACTGGACCTGTCCTCTGAACCTTCATCTGTCACCACCAGCTCAGCCCACATTCCAACTCCCACCTCTCTTCAGGCCTCTGCTGGTCCTGCATCTGCTATTGCTCCAGCATCACCTGAGCAACAACTGGTAATAATTCTTCTCATGTTTTTATTGTACTATGTCTGTATTTGCTTATGATTTTTGATTTTATTATATAATAACTCCAAAACTCTAGTTAAATGCAGTTTTATAAGAATTTATTTCTAAAAGAGTATTACATTTTACAGATTGTGCATGAGAGCACAGATAGTCACTCTGGCCCATCAGCCCTCCCTACCGGCTCTGCACCTGTCCTCCCAACTCCCACTGGCCTTCCAGCTACTACGCCCGCTGCAACTGCTTGTCCCTTTTCTTGACCACCCATCACCCTTGCCCCACCTCAACAACAAGTGGTAAGTGTTTTTATTATGTGACATATCATCTGTTTTACTTGTGGTATAGTGTGAATTTTTATTTCAATTGTATTGTTTGTTTCAGGCTTTCAATTTCCTGACCAAGAAGTCCTCAACCACCAGCTCAGCCTCTGTCCCTCCTCTCCCCACCGCCCTCACAACCACTTTCTCTGCTGCTACAGCTACTGCTGGGTCACAAACCATCACCCCGGCCGCACCTGAGCAACAGCCGGTAAGTCTTTTTGTGAAATGTTGCATCAAAAAAGTGTCAGTGGTCTTCTTGTTTTGCTTGTCATCGTATTATTTTGATGTTTATTTTATTACATTTAACAGATTTTGTATGAGCACAACACCACGTCCTCTGGCCCAAGAGCTGTCATCCCCAGCACAGCCTCTGCCCCTCCCTACATCACCATCCTACCAGCTACTCTCGCCACTCAAACTGCTGGTCCCTCTGGGGAACCTGCCATGAGTTAGACTGTGACAGATGTGTTACTTTTCTGCCTGTGATCTTGATTTTGATGTACTCTTATATATTGTAGGCTGTTGATGAGTGCGGTATCCCAGGGATGGACCGAGTGGACAGCCTGGCAGAGTACTTGGTGGGGCCAAGGAGTGAAACTGGCCAAACACTCAGCAACCAACAGGCCAGTACAATTATAGCCCTGTGACAGAACCTTCTGCAATATGACCAGCAGCGAGCGGTGTATGCTGCGCGGCACCGGGTCCGCCTTACCACAGGACGCTTCAGGTGTGCCAAAAAGAGACCTGAATTTACACCAGGTGTGGAGAGCACGACACATTGTTCCTTGGCATCTTCAGGATCCCCAGCCCAGTGGTCAGGCTGTAGTCGTCTGGTAGAGTCTGTTGGAAAAATTGTGATACTTTATGATTAACATAACCATCTTGAAGGGAAACTGTATTATCCTGAATAGAACTTTCCATTATTGTGTTTATTTTTAAGAAAAACCTGAAGCTGAAGCAGGGATAGAACTTATCATTAATGACCTAATCAAGGCAGGAGTCATAACTGAATGTCCTGACTCTCCATGCAACACACCACTATTCCCTGTTAAGAAATCAGCACCCTCTGCTGGATGGAGGATGGTACAAGATCTACAGGCAGTGAATAAAGCTGTGGTACCTACGGCACCAACAGATCCACATACACTGTTAAATGAGTTGAAACCAGAAAATAAATATTTCACTGTCTGTGACATCATTAATGCTTTTTTCTCTATTCCAGTTCATAAAGACAAGCCAGTTTTGGTTTGCATACCTGAGTATCCATTCCAACACATCTGTATGGATTTTATTGAACTTAATAAATGTGAAGGGAAGAAATACTGCCTGGTAATAATCGATATGCACACAAAATGGGTAGAAATATTTCCCTGCGCACACCCAGATGCACTAACAGTTGCAAAAGCTTTGGTTAAAGAAATAATACCATGATTCGGTATTCCTGAAAGAATTTATAGTGATAATGGACATGCACATTTTATCAACTATATCATCACTCTAATAGCAAAGAATCTAAATATAGAATTAAAAAATCATTGTGCATATCACCCCCAATCAGCAGGATTAGTGGAAAGATTTAAAGGAACTATAAAATCCAAACTGAGGAAAACTATGGAGGAAACAAGGAAGAATTGGATTTATTGTTTACCACTAGTAATGTTGAACATACACCAACAAGCACAGGTCTTACACCATTTGAAATGATGTATGGGAGACCTTACGTGATCCCACAGTTGAAACCATTCACTCGAACTGATGAAGCAGCAGAAGAGACATTAGCTGATTATATGAAGAAAATGTTGACTAACAAAAGTGTTCAATCTGCTCTCTCTGTTCCAACACAGGAGCTTGAACAACCAACATCTATCATTGTTCCAGGGGACTGGGTGTTTGTCAAAGTCATTAAAAAAAAGACCTGGTCCAGCCCAAGGTGGGAAGGACCATTCCAGGTTCTCCTGACCACGCCAACAGCAGTAAAGATCGCAGAAAGAGGCTCCTGGATCCATCTCTCACACTGTAAGAAAGCACATCAGCTATCTAAGACTCAGGTGAGACCTAGATCACTGACCTCAGCATCTCCATGGGATAGTCTGGCTACAAAGGGGAGTGAAACCAACAGGGTCACTCGTCTCAAACCAGTGAAGAAACCATCAGTGCCTGGAGATAGTAGGAGGAAAGTGTCTGGGGTTACTGGCTTTCTCCGAAAGAGACTCTGATGACAAATGAATATATAATCGATTTAAATTATATTTGGATTATGTCATCAGCAATTCTAGTCCGTATACCTGGGGTTACAGACCACGAGAGGCCACTTATTGGTCGACTGACACTTATTAAAGGACAATCCTCAACAAATTGCAAAAAAGATAATTGTAATCCATTACTGATAACCCTAAAAGATCCACAAGTGAGTGATAGCGGTTTATATGTTCTAGGAGCCTACGAATCAGGCACCGACCCACTTGGCCGGTTCATCATAAAAGTAAATAAAAAATGTTCAAATCACATAGAATAGAAATAGAAATCCTCTCGGGTCGTTTGATACACATGTATACATCGATGAGATCGGGGTGCTTCGAGGGGTACCTGACGAATACAAAGCTCGAAATCAGGTAACCGCAGGATTTGAGTCATTGTTCTTTTGGTTGGCTACAATTAATAAAAATGTAAATTGGATAAATTACATTTATTAAAACCAACAACGGTTTGTGAACTACACACGAGATGGGTTTAAAGGAATACTGTATGACAAAAATTATGATGTACCAACACATACCAACTGATATTGATGAGGATGATGATGAAAGTATTGTTTAAAAATGTGCCTTGTGATGATGGGTGAACGAACTATGAAGTACACTATGAAAATCTGTGAAGAAGAGTAGTGTGTGGAAAATACGGGTGTACCTAATTCACCTGTATGTATATAGTAAGAATTCTTATTGTGTGATAAAATGCTTTAATTGAGTTTTTTTTATTTACTAGAAGTTCATAAAGTATAAACAGGAGGGAAATGTTGGAAAAATTGTGATACTTTATGATTAACATAACCATCTTAAAGGGAAACTGTATTATCCTGAATAGAACTTTCCATTATTGTGTTTACCTTTAAGACGGGTGCTGTCCGAGAGGAGCGCAGTGACCTTCACTGTTCCTCCTGACCACTACACCAAAACATTAACTATGATAATGCTCTATTATTTCTGTCTCATTTCAGCAACAATGCAAGGTCACTCTCACGTATTCTTTGTATAAAATTCTGTGTGAATCTTGCATCCGTTGAACATTTGCATTGAAAGCTCTTGAGTGTAACTTGTTCCCTTGCTGCAAGAATAAATATCCTACTCTTATAATTTTCAGACGGTGTTCCTGAGTTTTATTTGATAATTTTCCTAACAAGTCCATCTGTGTCAAGCTGTTTAACTTTCACAAGAGCCCCAAAAAACAGGGCAGTTATGCACTGACAAGATGGACTCTGATCATCACGGACTACAGGAAGATCCGGCAGCTGGTCCTGGGTAATGCCACAGTAATGCAGAGCACTACTCTGCAGTTGTTTGAGATTGGTCAAACAACACTGGTTCAATGGAACAACAAGAGACTGATGTGGTATCTTGAGGTGCTGATGTGAAGTAGTGATCACCGCTGACACGTCTTTACTCGCAATCAAAAAGAAGTTTATTTACAAGAAAGAAACAGTGTCAAAAAGGCCGAATCCTGGTGCATCTCTGCCAATGTGAGATCTCCTCTCTACTGTCTCACAAACCCCTCTATTTATCTGTCTGAACCCACCTTTGGGATTTGCCCTTCTTTCAATAAAGGACCCTTCACCCAGAGGTTGACCACATCTGGCCTACGGCCTCTGGTCTTTGGCCTTTAACCTTTTGGGCCAGCAAAGACCCCCACATCCTGAGTCTCTCGTATCGTATTTAACAGAAAACCGATGTATAAACAGTCCAGGCCAGTTTCATTAGTTTGTTTTTTAAAATGATTCTGCTGAACCACAATTCAAAAGCAATGTCTGATTTTCATTAGTTAATTTTCAGTAAATTTTTATTTATTATTACTTTTTTTTTTTTTTACAGTTTCAAGTTATTTCAGTAACCATTGTGGGTTTTTCTTTCTTTAACAGATTTTGTCCACGTGTGTCTAGGTGTGGTGATTTTTACAAATAGTTCTTACATTGCTATATAAAGTTTATTATTATTTCATTATTAATAATACAATTTTGACATTATGTAAACACTAAACAACACAATGAACTTCTATTTGGAATTCACACGAAGTCCCCATCCAATTTGTATAAGTTATTAAGTGATATTTGATAGATTTACAATGCTTGGTAATTTTGGGTAGCAACTTGTTCCAGTCGGGAACCGGCGACCTTTGGATCCGCAGCTTCCTATGCCATACTCTAGTTAAGTGTCTTGTTTGGTCAACTGTGTCCAATAACTTGTGATGGACAGCAGAGACACTAATGACTATCACCTCACTTAATTTCTCTCAATTTTTCCTCTCTTTTCCTTCATTTCCCCCACATACAGACTATTGTTCCCCAGCTTCAGATTCAACCTGCTGTAGTCATAGATTGTATATAAAAATGGACGTAGTCTACGGGGCTGAAAAGTGAAGCCAACGCGGAAGTGCCTTAATGTGCAACACCACCGAGGTTCCGCTGGGGGCGGGCTCCAAAAAACTCTGGTTCCAATAAACACTCATTATAAAAACACCAACTTCTCTCATGAAATACTCACTCGATTAATTTTTTCCGGAATTCATTACTGTGTGATGGGCTAAATTCACACTTCTTGTTCAGTTTTTTGGTGGTCCATCTGAAAATAATCACCAAATTAATTAACAGGTATTTTTGGGGGCGTGGCTGTTTGATTGATATACCTGGTCTGCAATGATTGATCAGATGGCGCGGCAGTCCGGGAGGTCGATCACCGGAGGATCAATCACCGGAGGAGAGCTTGGGTCGTGAGCGTTTCGTATTGAATCAGTTGTGTTGAATATTATTTTTCTCAATATTTGTCCGTGGAAGAATAATTTAGCACTGACAGTTTTGCTGTTAGTTATTTAGTTTCAATGAGTTTTCGGTTCACAGTAATTATGGCTCATTCTTCGTCACTAACAAACTAGAGAAATGATGATGATATACATTTTTTTTTCGGTAAGTAAATGTTTATTTTCTGAACGTCCTACAGTTTTAATGTGTATGATGCTAGTAAAAAAAGCTAGTTTGTTTTTTCCCTACGTGCTTTGACCGGAGAACAGGAGACAGTTAACACTTTGCTAACCTAGCTAGCTAGCTAGCGGATAATTTAGCGTTTGTTATGCTAACCGTACCTGGTCCCAAACGTGAACATTTGCAGGACAAGGATATATAATACATAATATAGTTTAACTTATCTCACTCTCATGTTATTAGAAAAAGTCAGTCGCTGATTGGCATTAAAAATAATGAAACGAACCTAACACTATTAAAAAGTCTTTTAATAACAGTGTTGGGTGGATGTTTGTTGAATGATGTAAGTTTAAGACTTGCATGTAAGAGCACAGTTTTGTGACATCACAACAAGGTCCAATACGCAACTTCAACTAGTTTAATGTGGAAACTTGAAAACCTCGACACACATACACTAAGATTGAGTGTCAAACTCGGTCCAACTTTTTAATGAAGCAGGAGATATCGCGTGTCCTGTAGTTAAACTTTAAAGATAAAAAATAAAAGCAGATTCACAAATTATGGATTATCCAATAGAGGAGGAGGAGGGTATGTAATTTTACGAATTTCAAAAGAGGTAACCAAACTTTTCTGTGGAAAAATCCTATCAGACAAAACCAAATAATTGATGTCTTAAAACATGTCTTTAGGGAATCTTTAAGAAACGATGCCACCAGTGAGAGGAGCTCATTAAAAGATCAATTACAAAAAAAACATATTACTTCTAGTGTTATCTAGCCATGATATAGATATATACATAGTTTTGTGGGATTGTTGTCATTGTTTTATTTATTTATTTTTTCTTTAATATATGTATCGCTGTATATTTATGTCTGACTGTTGCAGTATTTTACTTATTTATTTATTTATTTATTTATTTTATTATCTTGTAAGTGAAAACCTGCTTGGCAATAAACCTTATTTTCTGAGTCTGCCTTTGTGGTGATGTCATCATCCCGTCCTCATGTTGCTATAGCCTGCCAAGGACCACCCATGTGTCCTGCAGTATCCCCCTGCCTTCGTAAATCTGCAAGTGTATGACACTGAGGTTACAAGTATTTAGATCCTATTTTCACACCTGAATTTAAATTCTACTTGTAACCTCAGTGTCACACACTTGCAGGAATTTTGAGCACCACATTTAGAGTTTTGTGCTTTGCATGTGTAGATAGACAGAAGCTCTTCCTCTTTCAGTGTTTTTGTGTGTGTGTGTGTATCTTCTTCACATGTACATGTATCATTTGTTCAGATTTAGTCATAAAGTCTTGTTTTTATTACAGTATATGGTAAATGAAGTTTAAATGGATGATTGATACATCTATTATCTTCTGAAGTCCTTGGAATGCTTCAAAAACATTTCATAGTCAAGAGGAGCTGCTTATGTCCTTATTTTTCCTTTTGTGTTTTTATAGGTATGGCAGTATCCACCTCGGGCCAGAACCACGCCTTGCCCAGCAAGAAATGGTAAGTAATGCACATTACTCCACCCCATACATTTAGGCTTAAATCACTCAATGAATTTCTGTCAAAAGCAGTTTGTATTTTGTGTAATTGCATACATCCACACAGATCATAGTTATATGTTTAAGATGAGTTAAAATGATATTGTGTTTATTACATTGAAGTTATTGTCATATCAAATGCATCAGAAAACAATGTGGATGTGATTATTAATATTTGGCTTGAATATTAAAATACTTGTTTGGAAACTTGCTGTGTCTGATTTGTTGTTAAGGAAACAAAACTGTTGTTGCTGTAACTATATGTGTACCTAGGCTCAAATTAGGGTCAAAATGATTTTGAGCTTGTAAAGTGATGTTCACAAATAATTCCAATGTTTGTAGTTGTAAATCAACCTTTGTAAACCTGTAAGATAAATCTGCTTGAGAAATTCAAGTTTGCGTATGTGAAACAATTGCGCTTGTGTCAAAGAGATTTGTATTTGTTGAAAGTCTGAATCGAAAGTCCACAAATGATCAGTGTTGAGGTTTAACAAAGACACTGTAAAAGAAGAAATGGATTTGTCAACATCTGTGTTGCGATACGGAGCAGAAAAGTGTAAAACTCTGGTCAAAAGTTCCCACAGTGTGACACTGAAGTGACAAGGATCAAAATTGATACTTGTCAGTGTCTCACACTGGGAATGTTGCACACTGAGTTTTCCAGTTTTCTGCTCTTGATCTCTGTACACAGATGTCCACAAAAGCTTTTCTACTTTTCCTGCCTTCCCACCAGGGAGTTTCTCTAGGATGAGGTGTTATTTAGTCAGAGTTTATGTTCTTACAGCTGCTTTCACACCACTGCTGCGTGTGTATTAAATTCACACACAAATATTAACATTAACATTTGAAACCTTTCTCTGGCTCTCTCTCCAGGTGACAAAGAAGCTTGCCGGTGCTGCTACTGAAACAGCTGCCTGGGTTACCAATGTTGGTGTGTTGGCGTTCCAGGACGGCTGCTGGATTGCCTGCCGTCTTATTGAGGCATAGCGGTCCTAGCTGGAGGGGAAGCGCAGGATGCTCGGCCTGACTGTTGCCAAGGTGGAGGACACGTAGGGCGGAGGAGACCCCGGACGTCTCTTTGCTGGATTCTCTCTGCATCCGGGACATAAGGAGACACAGGCGACACCTTGGCTGCTTTCGGGACTCACCGGGTGTGCGGCTGTACACAGAGACTCGTAGGCTGACAAAGGGCGGAGTTAACCTTCTGGTTTCCACCTTAACCGCTTCGTCCCAGGTACATGCGTGTGTCTCATAGCTTGTGATCAAGTATATTGTGTATTATCATTTCATTCAAACATAAAATTCACTTTTGGTCCAAAACCTTTTTCCTCAAGCCAGTGCCAAGTACGTCCAAGCTCCTGGCAACACCTGCCAGACAGAGCAGGAGGAATAGCAAGTTGTCTTCCCTCCCAGATACCAGGAGAGGCAGCCCAGGTGACAGTTCAAGGCAGCGACAGGGAAGAACACCTCCTGTCCTGGGAAGGAAGAGTCTGCAGAGGTGAGATTCACTTCAAATATCACAGTTTCCTCTAATGAATATCAGATCTATATTAACACACACTGCTCTCTGATCTTATCTTTCAGCTGCCTGATGGAGGCCATTTGCAACCAGCTCTGCCGTCTTCACCCAGTGGCCATGTGGTCCAGAGCGACCGTGAGGACTCGGTGGTCATTCGTTCTCAAAGATTATGTGGCCACTAGAGAGACGGTGCTGGCCAGCCAGAGGTTGATGGCTCAGAACCGACATCCAGCTCTTTGAATTGACTCATTGGTAAGAGTTTGTCATAAAGCTGTTGGTGTGTAGTAATCTGTTCTGTGATTTATCTTTTAATGGAAGCTGAAAGTCCTAAAACAGTCCGTTTGTGTTTGTGTTCCAGGTGCCAGGGAGTGGGGTGGTTGGGGGGATCGTATTGGAGTTAATTACTCGCGACAGCGCGGCCTTGAAAGTGATGTCACGTCAGGCACCAGGTCAGAGTCAGAGAAGTGTAGTCGTGAGGAATAAGGCAGTGAATTACCGGAGAAAAGGTAGACTTATTAGCCAACTCAGTGACGCTAACTTGGGTAAACTAATTGATAGCATTAAGCTAATATCTACACGTCATTATGTATTAACTGCTGACTGCATTTTCAGATGAGCTTGTTCAGATACTTCTCTAAAAAGAGAAAGACAACAGATGAAGAAGACGCTAGTCAGGTAGCATCATAAGCCTTTTACTGACTCGTAAATGATGATGGTTAAAAAATGGTTTAAACGGGGGTGCCGAGTCCGGCAGCAATACCTGTCTCACTCTCATTGACACCTAATGTAATCGTCTTTTTTTTCAAGGAATATCTGAATAAAATAGAGACTGTAAGAAACTTCTGGCTTCAGTTTCTGTCACGGTCTTTTCGGTTTTTGAAAAGAAGTAACAGTTTTCTCATAATTTGCAATTGTTTGAAGCCATGTAGAAGCCAAATTCTGGGCAGATTTTCACATTGCCATGGCAATGGCAGCTCCTGACCTGTGTGCGAGCGTACGTGCGCCTAGCAACGCTAGCTTTACATTAGCCGCATGTTAGGTCTTAAATTACATTTAGTTAGGTTTTAAATATGTAAGTCCATTTACTGCTTCCTTTGTTGCTTTTCTTTTGTTTTGTTAAAAGAGTGAATGAAGTTGTGACGGTCTCCGCTGAGACGGAGGAGAGGAGAAGCTACTAGCCCTCTCTCGCTGTCACTTCTAGTCGCGTTGCTCTCCTCCCCAGTAATGTTAAATTTAGCACCGAAAAAAAACATAATAGTGGCAATTTAAATAGCGGTTCATGGGATTTATTAACACTCAGGGGTCCCTCTGTCTTCACTTTTCTTTTTTGATTTGCTGATCATTTTGGCTGTGTTACAGCTGAAGGTATGGATTTCTGCAAGAAAGTGTCTTTTTTGACATATTTTTAAAATCTAATGTCAGTTACTGTTACAGGTCTATTATACACTGGTAACACATTTTGTACCCTCTGGGGTTCCTCACGTCCAAAAAAGGACACACAAAGAAAATGCTATAAAATCATCATATATCAATATTTTTTTTCTGCTTTTTTTTTTGCATACATCTCTTAAACCACTTCAGTTCTGCTCAAACCTACCAAATGTTTATTAGTTTTCAGGATTTTAACCCTTTAAATGCCAGTTGAAGACATATGGCCTCTTGTTTTATTAAAAAAAAACAACACAGAATATGAGACATTTCCCACATAATACATGATGGAGGGATGTGACATTGTTTTATATCAGAGTCTTTTATATCAAGACATTTCTCAAAACCAGAATATGATCAGGGTGACTTTTGAACACTGGAAATAAATCATGTACAGTTTAATGTTATTGTTTTATTTATTTTTTACTTTTTACATTTTCAACTGGTTAGAGTTGAAGTAACATTTATTTTTCACAAACCAAAGGTATTTATTTTTCTTGACATTGTATATGGCTGAGATATATATTGTAAAAGTTCAATGGTAGCAATAAAAGCCATTTTCAACTGGCCAGCCAATAAATAGGTTTTGAAAGTAAAATCTGCTGTCAACTGCTCATTTGGTCATTTGTGTATGCCCCCTTTGTACTTTGTATAGGGCCAGGAAAATGTTTCAAAAATACATAAAAAAAAATAAAAAAAAAGGGATGAGCAATAAAAAGAGATCCTGCAAAACTTAGCATGTGTTAACAAGTACTATAACAGCAGTCAAAGGTCATGACGGATGACTCACAAGTCAACAGCAAGTTTCACAGAGACAGAGCTAACGGCAGACAGCATTACCACCCACACCGGCGGGAGGACCTGAATGTTAATGAGAGGTGTCAAGTTTGATTAAAGATCTTTAAATCTGTAACATGTTGATTCTTCAGTATAAATGAGTTACGTGCATCTGTTTTTTAACAGATTTTAAGACATAATTTTACCAAACCTTATTACAGTATTACAAAAATAGCATTTTCTTTCATTTCACAAAAAATACGTTTCCTTGTAAAATGTACAATTGCAAAAAATATGACTAAAGAAAAAAATATTTTGTCTTTTTGCAGAAATTAACTACAACTTCACAGATGTAAACTGAAAAAACAGGTACTGACTATCCAATCAGACGGTTAAAAACTAAATTTTAACAAATTGTGAATTTAACTTTATTATTTTAGCATTTGGTGTACTGTTAATCAATTCTGAGTTCTTATGATCATACTGATCACAAAAGGCTTATTTTGTAGCTGTAATGTTTATATAAGCAGAAGAGCCTTGATCAAAAATAAAGGTGCAGTTTCATGTTTGACTACAATGTGGCAGCATTTCCTCTGAATCAGCTTACATTGAACTACAGACTGTGATATATTAACAATACAGCAAAAAAATTTTTAACAAATTGAATTTCACTTTATCATAATTTGTTTTAATTTCAAGATTTCATTGTTAAATAAGTGCATTTCACAATTATTACATAGTATAGGCTAAAAACTCTTTTTTTCCATCTCGGTAATGCATCTTTTTCAATCATACTTTGCTTCACCATCTCCATATCTACTACTTTATATCTTTGAAGTGCTGCTATCTGACTTAATTGTGAGGTTTGTGTTTTCAAAAAATAAATTGACCATGTTTTATGAGACTAAACAGGGTCTCATAGGGTACTGAACTGTCTTTAATACCAGGTAGGGGCAGAATTGTTTTTTTTTTTTGTTTTTTTTTTAAAGAGCAATTAGTGAGTGTACTGTGCATGATTCTAAATGAAAGTAAACTTGATAAATTTTATTCCGGATTATGCGAACTGCAAATATTCTATTCCCTCGCTTGGAGAAAAAACAAATTTTCCAGGTCGGGCAGCACTACAACTATGGTTGCTGTAATTCACAATGGAAGTCTAAACTAGTGTACAGCTTCGACAAAAAAATAGTTGAATAAGTCTTTGTAAACATTCTGAGAATGTCTCGAACAGCAACAACCAAGTTGGTATTAGTCACAGAAGGTCCCTCTCCACTCTAACAGTGTCACAGACATGGACTTTTGATTCCTATATCAGAGACACCTGGTAATCCATCCCCACGGCCAAAGCAATCATATCCACTTATATATGGTGTAGATAAATGTACAGATTGTTTATCACAAGAGAAACTACGCATTTTCATAAATGAGCTACACCGACATCAATTTCGAGGGATCAATTTGCTGGTAATACCATCAATACAATATGGCTGCAGTCAATCTGACAGCCACCCTGAGGCGATGTTGTGGTTGAATTTTGTTGAGACAATGTGTGTGTGTGTGTTCTGTGTCAGCAAAGTTCAGTGGGGTCCAAAAGTTCACTTTAGACCACTAACACTTTCACAACATTTTGATATTGTTTATAATGAGATGTTTGTCCCTTTAATATCTCTGGAATACAAATATTGGGCCATTGGACAATGCTGCAAATCAAGCACAACTGCTGGTAATATTCGTTTTTTATATGTTTAAAACAATGTGATGAAGTGCCCTGATTTGCTGGATTAACCAAAAAAAAAAAAACGTATCCTTTCTGGCTATTTAATCTGGCAATTTCTCAATTGATTTCTCAGACAATTTATCACACAATATACTGTAGTGTGCTATAAATTTACATATACTGTGAGAATTGTGTCGACACTGTTCACTCCTACTTAAACTGGTAAATGTGTGTTGTGAAAAGAAAAATCACCCTAATTTAATTGAATTATCCTGTGATGACGTTCCTCAATGTAGATCTTATTTTGAAAATCATGACCGGAAGTTTGATTTAAGTCTCAGATTTATGATTACCCCCTAGAAAAGACGTAATTAGTGAAACGTGCTCTGTCTATTTCCTGTTTTTTGTGTCAACTAAACTATATGAATATTTATTTATTCATTCCCCCATTATTCATATGTGCATTCTGATCTGCAGGGTTTTATTTTGAAGATTTCTGACCGGAGGTTATTGAGTCCATTCTTCTTCGCTTAACCCGCTCCAGTGCACCGGCCGGGGTTTTAGCTAGCTGAAACAAGTGTCTTATATCGCCTTGTCCTTAAAATGTCTCACCCAACACCGTCTGACAAGCCTTCCAACCCTGAGAACCCCCGTGTCTTCTTCGATGTAGAAATCGACGGAGAAAAAGGTCGGAACGTTTTCTATTTAATGTCGGCTAACAGTTCTCTGTGGTCAGTTTAACCGTTAGCCTTGTTAGCTTAGCGCCACCCTGGCTCGTTCCAGTGACTATTAGAAACGGATTAATTTACCAATACCTAGAAAAGTTACAATTTAGAAATTGGTTAGTTTGTGAAATATAGATGTTTGTATTTGGTAGAGCTTACTAATCTTTATTACGAGCAGGCCCATTTAGAGAGCTTGTCTCTTGAGTGCATGAACCACGTGTGGTTGTTTTGTCTTGTAAGACTTGTAAATGTAGCCAATTTTTAACTTTAACTTTGCTATACCACTGTAATCTAGTTGCTAAGTGCTTATAATATGTGTGGATTCCTTTGGTTAATTACTGATTATTTAACTTACTGTAGCTATGTCATTTAAATATTACTAAAAGATACTATATTTTACTGTAGCTTGGGAAGGCCTGTTCTGCAGATTATATTTGGGATTGTTAGGTTATTTGTAATGCCTCTTGAATACCTTAATATCCTGCTACACTTTCAAATCTGTAATGTAGGAAAGATATCAATAATGTAACAATCATAATTTGTTCTATGTGAAGGTGCAAGTTGAGTATAAATTAAAGGAAAAACTTGAATATATGCGAAGAAACATAACAAATGCAGATGCTTCCACACAGGTGCACTGCATGGTACAAATAAGCCTTCAATATCCAATCATGCTCTGAGGAAGGTATAGAAATGCTGAACACGCCCAGTTGTTTCTGATTCAACTGGACACCCATGGGAGCTTGTTGGACAGTGCTCTCTCTACCACCATCATCAAAACACCAAATGAGGGGATATCCTTTGGAAGAAAGGTGTTCACCCCTCCAGTAGAGTTCCAGAGACTAGTATACTCAATGCCAAGGTGCATTAAAGATGTTCTGGCAGCACATGGTGGACCAACACCCTACTAAGACACTTTATGTTGGTTTCTCCATTAATTGTTAACTCATCTGTCTATGATAACTTAATCCAGATTATTTCCAGGTAGACTATAATGTACGTGATTTAGTTAGTCAGAGTCTGTGGCTAAACTTGTACAGTAACATTGCACTGAATGGTTTTCTGTCCACAGCTGGCCGAATAGTCTTGGAGCTGTTTGCTGATATCACTCCCAAGACTGCTGAGAACTTTCGGGCACTCTGCACTGGAGAGAAAGGCACTGGCAAATCAACCGGGAAACCGCTGCACTTCAAAGGATGCCCATTCCACAGAAGTAAAGAGCCTTCATATCTGCATATAATGTGACATTTGAGTTTGGAGGGACACCTTGAAGTTTTAGTTCACGCACATGAACTAACACCTGTGTAGAAGTGGCTGAAAGGACATCTAGTGCGCTGAGCTGTGTAGCTTCTTGGATCCTGAAGTCCTTTTTTAAAAAAAACATTGACAGATAAAACTATATGCATGGCAACATTTTACAAGGGGTGAGTGAGAAAATATTTAGGTGATGTGACCCTTTAATTTTAGGTCAAGGTTTCCTCATTAAATTTGTGACCCCAAAAGGCAGATAAGGATAGTTTCAGTTGTCATGACTCATGAGGAAGTATATTATATAAAATGAAAAGTAAGTGGATTTAAATAGACTAATTGAGCTTTTGTTTTCTTTAGCTTTTGTTTTCATATACTCCCTATATGAGTATAGGGAGCCTGAAGCACTGCAGACATTTAGTCCGTTTGATCTATAAAAATAATTTGGCTGTAAATTTGTTTTTGGCAGTCATCAAGAAATTCATGATCCAAGGAGGTGACTTCTCCAACCATAATGGCACCGGTGGAGAGAGCATCTACGGGGAGAAGTTTGAGGATGAAAACTTCCACTACATGGTAAAACTACTATCACTTTAATCCCCATTGTACGACTCCACTACAGGAGATTTTAAAGAGGTTCTGGGGTTTCTTCAATCATCATATAACCTATCGCTGTTTGTACTCTAAGCAGTTATTTTTCTCTAAATTAATCACTTGAAAAATAAAAGTCATACCTGAATTCTTGTTGACTAATTTTGCTTAAGAGTATACTAGAATTTTTGTTTTTGTCCTCTTCTTTTGGACTTGTGTTGAAATTTTCTTCACCAAGTGTTTATGATACGACTGTGTTTTCTATCGTGTAATGATGTATTTTCTTCTCCATGTAGCATGACAAAGTGGGTCTACTAAGCATGGCCAATGCTGGGCCAAACACCAACGGCTCACAATTTTTCATCACTACTGTCCCCACGCCACACTTAGATGGAAAGCATGTGGTCTTTGGACAAGTCTTGAAAGGGATTGGGATCATAAAAATGTTGGAGTCGATTGACACTCAAGATGATGCCCCTGTAAAGGTAATTATTTCCAGCGAAAAAAAAAGCTGTCGCCTAGCGGCACTTGTTTTACGGCCATGGTGATGATACTTTCAGTTGTTGTCTTCTTTATTTTATATTTTTCATATACAGACCAAAACATCTTTGCACAGTACATTAAAAATCTGCGGTCAACTGGATTGAATCATATTTATATGTAAGAGTAATGAAATGGCTCTGAGAACTTTCTGCTCTTTAAATTACATTTTTTCTGTCTAAAATTTCTGCTCATATCTGTCTTTGCAGCCATGTATCGTAGCAGACTGTGGTGAGCATAAGGACGGGGACAGTTGGGGTGTTGCACCAAGCGATGGATCAGGGGACACCCATCCAGACTTCCCTGAGGACTCTGACATCGACTTTAAAGATGTAAGTATCAGTGAGGTCTTTGATCTTCAAGGACACAGGTGAACTTTGGCAGATAGCATCAGACTGTTCTGCAGGCCTGAGTTAAAGGGCCACGCTGGCATTTGGGGAAATGTGAAAATGTTTGTCAGATGAGAGGATCAATATAAATTTCAATATCAAGATCCAGGACATGTTTAGCATAGAAAACACTTGAAGCAGAGGAAAACAGTTACTAAATAAACTCAAGGGCTTGGCCTCAAAATGAGAGATGATGGATCCCTACAAACATTTTTGGTGTGGTCACTTTCGATTTTATCTTGAAATTAAGTGGTTTAGACTGTCTGGCTAAATGTTTTGTTTACAAACTGTCTGAACGATTGAGTTTCTTGCCCTGTTGATGAAGCGATGTGTTTGTGTTCTCAGAACTCAGGCTGCACCCTGAACACACTGTTGTCATGACCAATAAAAATCATAGCCAACCCCACAACAAAAAGACTGAAATGTTTTTTTTATTTTTCATGACATCAGCCATGTTTTCAAAGTAAAGAATTTAAGTCTCCAGTTGTACTTTCACTTTCAGGTCGATAAAGTTCTGTCTGTCGCTGAGGACGTCAAGAACATTGGAAACAACCTTTTTAAGAATCAAAACTGGAAAGCTGCTGTCAACAAATACAGCAAAGCCCTCAGGTAATGTATACTGGCACTGTGTGTGGTTTACTTTCAGTCAAAATCAAAAATGAACAAGTAATGAACACATTTACAAGACAAGGATATCTTAATTATTATTAGAAATCCCATGAAAAGACCAAAACCAACAACACACTTGTCGATCTTCTCCAGCCTGTTTGTTGCTCTCAGCTCCAAACCAGTTTGCTCCTATTGAAGACATGAATGAGTTACGCTTGCATAGTTTCATTTCTAAAAAAAAAAAGAAAAAAAAAGGCAAAATTATTCCCTAAAAGAGTTAAGCAGAATTTAGTTAATTTTACTCAAATAGTAATAAGTGCATTTGTTGGCGGCTGTTTCCATCTATGGATTAAAATGCACTAGTGAGTATTTCTGGCAGCAGGATGGTATATGTGGGATTGACTCAAAATGAACTAGAGTTTCCATGTTCATTGAATGTCACCCAGTGCAACAGTGTGGCTCATTTATGTGTTTTTAATATTTTTTTAGACAATGATGGAGGTCTATGGTACAGAGGAATAAGATATATGAAGCTGCACAGACGAGACTTGTTAGTGGCTCAAATCACTGTTCTTTTTATGGGATTTGCCTTATCTTTTTAAAACTGAAATGGGAAACCACACTTGTTTTCACTGCTCGTTCTATTAGATGAAGTGTGTCTCTCAGGAAGAAGATGCATTTAAATATGGTCACCCTTTGAAAATTAAGTTCATAGAGAAGGAAGAAACTGGAGGAAGAGGGTGCAGAAATCATATTGTGACAGATTGCTGTTCAGCGAGAATGTTTGTGAATAGGGAATGACAACAAACTGCCGGTCATATACAGTATAACCATTAAATGTTGCAGATGACCTTCAGCGCCTTTAAAATACTTTGCTGCCTTTTTAAAAAAAGGTAGCAGTAGTAGATTCAGGCACCTTCCTTTGATCATCCCACTGCAGTTTCACCTGTTTGACAGTTGAGATTTAACAGTGCTCAACAACATTTTTTCTATTGACATCAGTCATTGCTGTCACCAACGAGGAGCCTGATTTTTACTTCTGCAGGTACTTGGAGGTGAGTGGAGATCAGCTGGAGGAGGATGCGCAGCTGAAACTGGAACCCACAGCCCTCAGCTGCTTCCTCAACACAGCAGCTTGCAAGCTGAAGATGCAGCTGTGGCAAGATGCCCTGGACAGCTGCAGTGAGGTAACATAGGCCAGAGCATATGATTAACATAACACGCTCATTAGTTTACAGCTCATGTGCCACTCAGGCTCCCCATGCTTAGAATCAATGCCTTCCTAGTAGTAGATGAGAAGATCAATACCACTAAATATGAAGCTAGGCAGCAGCTGTAGCTTAGCATAAAGACAAGGAAAAGGGGGGAACAGCTAGCCCTTCCCTGACTCTGTCCAAAGGTAACAAAATTTTCCCACCAGCACCCTTTTAACTTTTTAAAAAACACTAATTGAGCAGTGACTTCCTGGAGTCTTGTCATCGCTGTCACTCCAGACATGACGTCAACTTCCCAGAAATCTCATTTATGTGCAAGTGCACTTAAATAAATCCTTGGTTGGACCTATCTTACCTAATCAGTGATTGAGGGAATCTAATAGCAAAAATAAATTCTTCAAATGATATTGCAAAATTGATAAAATTAACATACAAGGAAGAGGGACTTTATGTTCTGATGTGTATTTCATTTGTGTCTTACAGGCTCTAGAGCTGGACCAAGCGAACACTAAAGCGCTTTTCCGGAGGGCCCAGGCCTGGCAGGGCTTAAAGGAATACAGCAAAGCCATGGTAACATCCATAACAGCTCCTCCGTCTCTTCAGTGGCTTTTGAGAAATTATAATTTCAAAGACTGAGAGCCTTTTGTATTAGACACAGTTCAAAATGTACATATGTTATTGTCTGTATAGATAGACAATGTCCTCAGTTCATACAGCGTTAGAAGCACAGGACTCTTGTTTGTACCATATGTATGTTTGATTCAATAGTATCATTGGAAAACAAACAACCATTGTGTGCTGACAGAAAGCAGTAACTCCTCTTATTTAGTTCACCCTTAAATTTCTTGTTTAGACGAGACTGAATCCAGGTGCATTGAATCTGACGGCAGCTTGACGTAGACATTGTTTTCTGTGCTTCTCATTCGACAGACTGATCTGAAGAAAGCTCAGGAGAAAGCTCCAGAAGACAAAGGTGAGGAATTTGATCTTCAGCATTTTCTGTTTGTTCTGCCTTTTGTTGCAGAGCCTTACTGTGATTTGTTATCATGCCAAGAATGTAGCAAATACTGTATTTTCCCCCTCCTAGCTCATTTACACATTTTTGTTAATTTTACATTTCATGCATATTCACACATTAGTTACGTGGGCTTTAGTACAGAGAGCCAAGTGTAACCATAGTTCACATTTTGAAAGGAGACAATTTGACCATAACATTAAGAATGTGGTATATATCTAGGTTATAGAAAAGTCAAATACATGAGACATTTATTTATGAATAGTATAATATTATTGTCTAATTGTGTGCTTTTATTATACCTGCACTTGTTGTTTTAGGGAACAATTTAGGAGTATTACATCTTCCAATATGTAAAAGCTTAAGTGCACTGGGTGAAATAAAGCTCTCTGAAAATCTAGAGCACTGCTCTTTTGATATTTTAAGCTGCAGTTTATTGGCTGCTGGCAAGGAGATAAGCGCTATCAGTGCACTTCATGCTCTCCCTGTGCCTTCAGGAGTAAGCTGTCTTTAAAGTGAAATTGACAGTGTGCAGAAAGACAGACAAAATGTGCCAAAGTGGACACACACGGGCTGAAAAACAATGTTGGAAACCTCAGCGTTCAAGGGGAAATATTTTTCCTTTTTTTTTCCAGTTTTGATTCATTTGTTGAGTTTGGTGTTTGATAAACTAAGTGAATCCGATTTCTCTCTTGACAGCTATCAGCAACGAGATGAAGAGAGTTCAGTTTAAAATCCAGGAGGAGAAGGAGAAAGAGAAGAAAATCTATGCCAAAATGTTTGCTTGAAAATTTCACCTAATGATGCAATGAATTGTTCATATCGTTAATCAATATTTGAAGTCATCTCTACAGGGGAAGCTGCACTTAACACAGATAAAGTCTGTAACCAGGTACAGTGTTTTCAGTTGACAGGTTCTTTCATGTTTTCCACCCGGCACATTTTTCACTGTCTGTATTCTTACAAGGGAATAACTATTGTACGTTTTAAGCTGTCTTCATTTCGACAAGCGTGTTCACTGTAATGAATAGTTTGAACATTAGATTGATGTGTGGCTGACTCCACTGCTCTGAAAAAATAGGTTTACACTTGGCATTGTTCTGTAGTTTTGAAGCAGTTCAGCGTGTTGTATCATGTCCTAGAAGACATTTTGATACAGTGCCCTTTGCGACATACAGTACATCCATTTGTTTTTATTTTTTTTTTTTACAGAGGTCAATAAATCAAAGGACAGCAGTCAAGTGTTCTTTATTCATTACTGTGATATATTATCAATGATATTATGTACAGTACTACGTGGATCAAAATGTACCTGCAATAATGCTAAAATAAACCTTAATTTAAGAGCTTGTTTGGTGGTTCCATTATAGATTTTGATGCAACTATTACAGTTGGTCAAGTACTATTTAAAAAAAAAAAAAAAAAAAAAAAAAAAAAAAAAAAAAAAAGCCACTTTACATTTAAAATGCCCATAATGTGGATATTAGTGATACTGCAAAACTACAAAAATGCTGATTTTGACTTCTTTGAGTTTCATTATGGTCCCGTATCTCAATGGTTTCCATAATCCCTGTAAGAATTTCTATGACAACACAGTTCTCTTTTCAATATCCTTTTTAGAGTTTTTATTTTTTAATATTCTCAAAAACAGCTACATGGTTATTTCAGTTCAATACTTAGGCACATTTGCCTGCTGGCAAGTACTGTCATCCTGAATGTCATTGTACTTTACAGTCATCTTTCAAGACAAAAATGGTTTTAAAAAAAAATCATGCGGTTCACATTCCATTGTAGGCTGGTCCGCCGCCACCCTCAGGAACAACCCAGTTGATGTTTTGGCTCGGGTCCTTGATATCACACGTCTTACAGTGGACACAGTTCTGAGCGTTTATCTGCAATCTCATACCATCTCCTGTTTCCATGGGAACATACTCGTACACACCTAGGACAGTTGTTGGGAGAGAGAAAGTAAACTTGTTAGAAAACAGACCAAGGAAAACAACAAACTTTACTATTATGGATGGAACAAATAATCAATGCAGCAATGCATCATCAAATGCTCTTGTATGTTGCCTTATCCAAAAACTGGTTTAGCACCAATAGCTAAGGGGCACAAGTGAGTCACTACATTACATTAACTCATTAGGTAGACACTAGAAACCAAAGCAACTTACAGGTGAGGGACATCACTAAAGCTTCAGTGCAGTAGGAGACCTAGGCGTAAGTACTATTCACTACATCTATTCAATAAGTAAAACTACACATAACTTGCCAGCTGCATGAACAATATTGTTTATTAAAAAACATGCATGAACACCTCATGATGTAATATAATAGTAATGCCTCACTACACTGACTTTTTATGCCATAGTATACTATGACTTTTTTTTTAAATTTTTATGCCTTACTATACTATGACATTTTTTTTGCATTTTTATACCTTACTATACTATGACTTTTTTTTTTATTTTTATGCCTTACTATACTATGACCTTTTTCTGAAATTTTATACCATAGTATACTATGACATTTATTTTGCATTTTTATGCCTTACTATACTATGACATTTTATACCATAGTATACTATGATGTTTTTATGACGTTTTATATCATACTATACTATGATGATTTTTGGCATTTTTATACCTTACTATACTATGACCTTTTATAACTTACTATACTATGACTTTTTTTTGAATTTTTATGCCTTACTATATATACTATGACTCTTTTTTGACATTTTATGCCATAGTATACTATGACATTTTTTTTTGCATTTTTATACCTTACTATACTATGACATTTTTATGCCTTACTATACTATGGCATTTTTATACCTTACTATACTATGACTTTTTTTTGAATTTTTATGCCTTACTATATATACTATGACCTTTTTCGGAAATTTTATACCATAGTATACTATGACATTTTTTTGCATTTTTATGCCTTACTATACTATGACGTTTTTTGGTATTTTTATGCCTTACTATACTATGACTCTTTTTTGACATTTTATGCCATAGTATACTATGACATTTTTTTTTGCATTTTTATACCTTACTATACTATGACATTTTTATGCCTTACTATACTATGAAATAGTTTTGCATATTTATGCCTTACTATACTATGACCTTTTTCTGAAATTTTTATACCTTACTATACTATGACTTTTTTTTGAATTTTTATGCCTTACTATACTATGACATTTTATACCATAGTATACTATGACGTTTTTTGGTATTTTTATGCCTTACTATACTATGACTCTTTTTTGACATTTTATGCCATAGTATACTATGACATTTTTATGCCTTACTATACTATGACATTTTTATGCCTTACTATACTATGAAATTGTTTTGCATTTTTATGCCTTACTATACAATGACCTTTTTCTGAAATTTTATACCATAGTATACTATGACATTTTTTTGCATTTTTATGCCTTGCTATACAATGTTTTTATGACGTTTTATACCATACTATACTATATATTGATTTTTTAATTTCTTTTTTTACACTTTATGCCATAGTATACTATGACATTTTTTGGCATTTTTATGCCTTACTATACTATGACCTTTTTCTGAAATTTTATACCATAGTATACTATGCTGTTTTTTGGTATTTTAATGCCTTACTATACTATGATGTTTTTATGCCTTACTATACTGTGACATTTTTTTTTTTTTTTTTTTTTTTTTTTTTTTTTTTTTTTTTTTTTTTTTTTTTTTTTACTTTTTATGCCTTACCATAGTATACTATGACGTTTTTTGGTATTTTTATGTCTTACTATACTATGACTTTTTTTTTTATTTTTATGCCTTACTATACTATGACATTTTTTGGGCATTTTCATACCTTACTATACTATGACTTTTTTTGGTATTTTATGCCTTACTATACTATGACATTTTATACCATAGTATACTATGACGTTTTTTGGTATTTTTATGCCTTACTATACTATGACTCTTTTTATGACGTTTTATGCCATACTATACTATATATTGATGGTTTTTTTTTTTTACATTTTATGCCATAGTATACAATGATGTTTTTTGGCATTTTTATACCTTTATATAATATGACTTTTTAAAAAATTTTTATGCCTTACTATACTATGACATTTTTTTGCATTTTTATGCCTTACTATATATACTGACTTTTTTCTGAAATTTTATACCATAGTATACTATGAAATTTTTTTGCATTTTTATGCCTTACTATACTATGACATAGTATACTATGACGTTTTTTGGTATTTTTATGCCTTACTATACTATGACATTTTCTTTTGCATTTTTATACCTTACTATACTATGACATTTTTCTGAAATTTTATACCATAGTATAGTATGACGTTTTTTGGTGTTTTTATGCTTTGCTATACTATGATGTTTTTTTGCCTTGCTATACTATGACGTTTCATGCCTTACTTTACTATGACTTTTTTAAAAATTTTTATGCCATAGTATACTATGATGCTTTTTTGCATTTTAATGCCTTACTCTACTATGACTTTGTTTGGCATTTTCATGCTATACTATGATGGTTTTATGACGTTTTATGCCATACTATACTATATATTGATGTTTTTTTTGTTTTTTGTTTTTTTTTGCATTTTATGCCATAGTATACAATGACGTTTTTTGGCATTTTTATGGCTTACTATGCTATGATGTTTTTTGGCATTTCTATGCCTTACTATACTATGACTTTTTTTTCTTTTTACATTTTATGCCATAGTAAACTATGAGGTCTTTTTTTTTTTTACATTTTATGGATACTATACTATGATGTTTTTTTTGGCATTTTCATGCCTTACTATACTATGAAATTTATTGGCATTTTTATACCTTACTTTACTATGTTATTTTTTGGCATTTTTATACCTTACTATACTATGATGTTTTTATGACGTTTTATATCATACTATACTATGATGATTTTTGACATTTTTTTGCCTTGCTATACTATGATGTTTTTTGGTATTTTTATGCCTTACTATACTATGATGTTTTTATGACGTTTTATGCTATAGTGTACTAAGATATTTTTATGCCTTACTACACTGTGACGTTTTGTGCCTTGGAGGGTTGTCACCAGAACCGATACTTCGGTACCAAGTCGATGCCACGTGGCGAAAAATGGGAAGGTACCCGTTTTTTCGTGGTATCAGAGCTACTGAGAAGTACCAACACATGACGAGATTGATAGTCACCCTCTTAGGAAGTAACATAAGATTGACATCCTATTGAGGGAGGCAGTTAAATGAGTGTTTGTCACGCCCCTCTCGTGCATCAGGTCTCATTGCGCACAAGCAGGATGTCATTAACTGTATGAGCAACTTATCTGTGCAAAAGGGTCTTACCTCAAAAGTGACAGTAATTCACCAAAAACTTGTGTAAAAGAACATTAACACTAATTACTGCATCACTGGCAACATTTGAGCAGTTTCTCCGGCACATGCTCTGCCTCTGCCAAAGGGAGGATGAGGAACGTCCACTACTAGGCTGCAGTCTAGCCGCAATAACAAATGGAAGATGGCAACAAGTTCAGGCACACAACCTGGTCCAGCTGCAGCACCTCAGCTCGTCGAAAGAAAAAGCCTCAAGAGATGCATGTGGAAATATTTTGCTTTCATGGTGGATGTTGAGGGGTTGATTCTAGACCCTAAAAAGCCCGTTTGTTAATGGTGCCTTCGCACTTTCCAAACCACAGCTGAAATGCTGTGCAATAAAAAGTTTACTGCTTATACTTTAGCAAAGTATTGTATACTTTAAATACTTGAAGGCTACATGCCACTGTTCTTTTTTGATGTGTCAATAGCTGTTTAATTTTATTATATCTATTAAATGTCCATTTTTTTTTATGTCCCAGAGTATTAAAATGCTCTGCAAATAAAAGTTGACTGACTGTATATTTTAGCATAATATTGTTTACTCTAATACTTGAAGGCTACATGCCACTGTTCTTTTTTTGCTTTGTCAAAAGTTGTTTCGTTTTACTATATATATTATTTCCACATTATTTTTGTCTCAGGTCACTATAGTTGAAAATTTGTGCAATAAAAAGTTGATTGTTTATATTTTAGCACATTATTGTTTATTTTAAATTCTTGAAGGCTACATGCCACTTTTCATATTTTTCAATAAAGGAGTGAAAGAGAGTGTACATGGAATTTATTGTGTTTTTTTTCGTTTTTACCGTGGTATCGAAACAGGTATCAAGAATCGTGGCATTTCACTGGTATTGGTATCGACTACTAAATTATCTGGTATCATGACATCCCTAATGCCTTGCTATACTATGATGTTTTATGCCTTACTATACTATGATATTTTATGTCTTGCTATACTATGCTGTTTTTATGACGTTTTATGCCTTTGTATACTATGATTTTATTTTTACATTTTTATGCCATTGAAAACTATGACATTTTTTGGCATTTTTATGCCTTGTAAGGTTGTCACCAGAACCGATACTTCGGTACCAAGTCAGTGCCATGTGGCAAAAAACAGGAAAGTACCCTTTTTTTTCGTGGTATCGGAGGTACCGAAAAGTACCGACAAGTGACCAGATTGACATCCTATTGAGCGAGGCAGTTAAATGAGTGTTTTCTCACGCCTGCTCGTGCATCAGGTCTCATTGCGCACAAGCAGGATGTCATTAACTGTATGAGCAACTTATCTGTGCAAAAGGGTCTTACCTCAAAAGTGACAGTAATCTACCGAAAACTTGTGTAAAAGAACATTAACACTAATTACTGCATCACTGGCAACATCTGAGCAGTTTCTCTGGCACATACTCTGCCTCTGCCAAAGGGAGGCTGAGGAACATCCACTACTAGGCTGCAGTCTAGCTGCAATAACAAATGGAAGATGGCGACAAGTTAAGGCACACAACCTGGTCCAGCTGCAGCACCTCGGCTCATCGAAAGAAAAAGCCACAAGAGTCGGAAATATTTAGCTTTCAAGGCGGATGATGAGGGTTTGATTATAGACCCTAAAAAGCCCGTTTGTAAATGGTGCCTTTGCATTTTCCAAACCACAGCTCAAATGCTCTGCAATAAAAAGTTTAGTGCTTATATTTTAGCAAAGTATTGTTTACTTTAATACTTGAAGGCTACATGCCACTGTTCTTTTTTGCTTTGTGAAAAGTTGTTTCATTTTACTATATATATTATTTCCACATTATTTTTGTCTCAGGGCACTATTGTTCAAAAGCTGTGCAATAAAAGTTGACTGTTTATATTTTAGCACATTATTGTTTATTTTAAATTCTTGAAGGCTACATGCCACTTTTCGTATTTTTCAATAAAGGAGTGAAAGAGAGAGTACATGGAATTTATTGTGTTTTTTTTTTTTGTTTAATTTTTACCGTGGTATCGAAACAGGTATCGAGAATCGTGGCATTTCACTGGTATAGGTATCGACTACTAAATTTCTGATATCGTGACATCCCTAATGCCTTGCTATACTGTGATGGTTTTTTGGCATTTTTATAACTTAATATACTTTGATATTTTATGCCTTGCTATACTATGATGTTTTTTTTTTGACATTTTATGCCATACTATACAATAACATTTTTTGGCATTTAATGCCTTACTATACTATGACGTTTTACACCTTACTATACTATGATGTTTTTTGGCATACTATACTATAATGTTTTTTTTTTGACATTTTATGCCATAGTATACTATGACGTTTTTGGCATTTTTATGCCTTACTATACTATGACGTTTTATGCCTTAATATACTATGATGTTTTTTTTTTGACATTTTATGCCATATGATGTTTTTGGCATTTTTATGCCTTACTATACTATGACGTTTTATGCCTTACTATACTATGATGTTTTTATGATGTTTTATGCCATACTATACTATAATGTTTTTTTTTGTTTTTTTGTGTTTTTTTTTTAACATTTTATGCCATAGTATACTATGACGTTTTTTTTGCATTTTTAATCCATACTATACTATGACCTTTTATGCCTTGCTATACTGTGATGTTTTTTGGCATTTTTATGCCTTACTATACTATGACGTTTTTTGGCATTTTTATGCCATAGTATACTATGACGTTTTTTGGCATTTTTAAGGCTTACTATACTATGACGTTTTTTGGCATTTTTATGCCTTACTACACTATGACGTTTTTTGGCATTTTTATGCCATAGTATACTATGACGTTTTTTGGCATTTTTAAGGCTTACTATACTACCATGTTTTATGCCTTGCTATACTATGATGTTTTATGCCTTACTATACTATGATGTTTTTTTTTTGACATTTTATGCCATAGTATACTATGACGTTTTTGGCATTTTTATGCCTTACTATACTATGACGTTTTATGCCTTACTATACTATGATGTTTTTATGATGTTTTATGCCATACTATACTATGACGTTTTTTGGCATTTTCATGCCTTACTGTACTATGATGTTTTATGCCATACTATATTATGATGTTTTTTGGCATTCTTATGCCTTACTATACTACCATGTTTTATGCCTTGCTATACTATGATGTTTTATGCCTTACTATACTATGATGTTTTTATGACGTTTTATGCAATACTATATAATAATGTTTTCATGGCATTTTTATACCTTACTATACTATGACATTTTTTGGCATTTTTATACCTTACTATACTATGACTTTTTTTTTTTTAATATTTATGCCATATTATACTATGACGTTTTATGCCTTGCTATGCTATGATGTTTTTATGACGTTTTATGCCATACTATATTTTGATGTTTTTTTTTTGTTTTTTTTTTACATTTTATGCCATATTATACTATGACCTTTTTTTGGCATTTTTATGCCTTACTATACTATGACGTTTTATGCCTTGCTATACTATGATGTTTTAATGATGTTTTATGCCATAGTATACTATGACGGTTTTTGGCATTTTCATGCCTTACTGTACTATGATGTTTTTATGACGTTTTTTGGCATTTTTATGGCTTACTATACTATGATGTTTTTATGATGTTTTATGCCATACTATTCTATAATGTTTTTTTTTTGTTTTTTTTTACATTTTATGCCTTACTATTCTATGACCTTTTTTTGTCTTGCTATACTATGATGTTTTAATGATGTTTTATGCCATAGTATACTATGACGTTTTTTGGCATTTTTAAGGCTTACTATACTATGACGTTTTTTGGCATTTTTATGGCTTACTATACTATAACGTTTTTTTGGCATTTTCATGCCTTACTGTACTATGATGTTTTTATGATGTTTTATGCCATAGTATACTATGACGTTTTTTTTGCATTTTTATGCCTTACTATACTATGACATTTTATACCATAGTATACTATGACGTTTTTTGGTATTTTTATGCCT
>NW_019525660.1:1638223-1639319 GCF_002814215.2 Seriola lalandi dorsalis | reverse complement strand
GGTCTGAACACCTTTCCTCCTCTCTTGTAGATGGATGGAGATTGATGGAGAAGCAGAGTTGGCAGGACCTTCAGAGTTCTCTCACCTTTAGCAACTAATCAATTTGAACATAATACATCTTATTGCATTAACATTCAAATAGTATGTTATATATGTGATAATTGATACTTCTGAAGCAGTACTTCTGACTGTTCTGCCCTGGTGTTGATAGTTGCCCAAAAATTGTGTAGCCAATTATAATAACAGTAAGTGTTGGAACATATTACAATTGACTAAATTCTGTTTAAAAAAGGTAAAGGTCTAAAAGGTAAAATATTTTATGCTGAGTAAGACAACAAGGAACAGAGACATTTGAGCTTTTTTTTATTCTATCATTGTAAAATGACTGACAATGAATATCCATGTGCGAGGTTTTTGAAGGACTTAAGTGAAAGTAGACAGAACTATTTATTTATTTAATTAAAACGTTTCTATCAGTTTGAAAATCCCTGTGCATCAGGTACAAAGAATATTTTCACATGAGATATTTACATATTTCCACTCTCAGTAAACCATATAAATTAAAAATAATTTAGCTCCTGAGATTCGTCTATTCCTGCTTGCTGTATTATTGCTGGACAAGTTGGGTGTCCATTGCAGGCCAAAACACCCCAGGCTGCCAGTGCTCCTGACAGGCTGTCTGCCACTGTGCACAAGTGAATGTAAATAAACCAGTGTTCTCTAGAGTTGAACTTTCAATAACACATCTGAGTAAAGGCACCATTTCAATTGCATCATACCACAACTCCATATGCTCTTCATACATAACTGACTTCCTGAGCGCTAATGTATTCATCCCCTGTCTAACTGCAATCAGCTTGTCTGGGTGTTATGTGCCCCACTGCTTCCACACTTAAGAAGTTTAACATCCACTCAAGAAAGCACAAAGGTGTGACAACGCGTTAAGGAATGTCAGACTTTTATTCAAAGGGTTTTTAAAAGCAGTTAAGACCCCAACTTTACAAAAAGGTACTGGCACAGGCTGTTACATCAGCCCTTTAAACACAAAATGTTTGCTGAACACCCAACTCTAGCTCTCTCGCACGATCCCTCTGTG
>NW_019525660.1:1637068-1638173 GCF_002814215.2 Seriola lalandi dorsalis | reverse complement strand
GTTTTATGCCATACTATACTATGATGTTTTTTGGCATTCTTATGCCTTACTATACTACCATGTTTTATGCCTTGCTATACTATGATGTTTCATGCCTTACTATACTATGATGTTTTTATGACGTTTTATGCAATACTATATAATAATGTTTTCATGGCATTTTTATACCTTACTATACTATGACATTTTTTGGCATTTTTATACCTTACTATACTATGACTTTTTTTTTTTTAATTTTTATGCCATATTATACTATGACGTTTTTTGGCATTTTTATGCCTTACTATACTATGACGTTTTATGCCTTGCTATGCTATGATGTTTTTATGACGTTTTATGCCATACTATACTTTGATGTTTTTTTTTTTAGTTTTTTTTTTTACATTTTATGCCATATTATACTATGACCTTTTTTTGGCATTTTTATGCCTTACTGTACTATGATGTTTTATGCCATACTATACTATGATGTTTTTTGGCATTCTTATGCCTTACTATACTACCATGTTTTATGCCTTGCTATACTATGATGTTTTATGCCTTACTATACTATGATGTTTTTTTTTTGACATTTTATGCCATAGTATACTATGACGTTTTTGGCATTTTTATGGCTTACTATACTATGATGTTTTTATGATGTTTTATGCCATACTATACTATAATGTTTTTTTTTTTTTTTTTTTACATTTTATGCCTTACTATTCTATGACCTTTTTTTTGTCTTGCTATACTATGATGTTTTAATGATGTTTTATGCCATAGTATACTATGACGTTTTTTGGCATTTTTATGGCTTACTATACTATGACGTTTTATGCCATACTATACTATGATGTTTTTTGGCATTCTTATGCCTTACTATACTACCATGTTTTATGCCTTGCTATACTATGATGTTTTATGCCTTACTATACTATAATTTTTTTTTTTTTTTTACATTTGATGCCATAGTATACTATGTCGTTTTTTTTGCATTTTTTTGCCGTACTATACTATGACGCTTTATGCCTTACTATACTATGACTTTTTTTTTTTTTTTTACATTTTATGCCATAGTAAACTATGATGTATTTTTTTTTTTTTTTTTTTTTACTTTTTTTGG